>NW_022147293.1:0-59131 GCF_002938485.1 Sitophilus oryzae
CATCTAGAGAACATCTATTTATATCTCTATCAATTAGTCCACGCTATTGTAACTCATAAACACCAAAGATAAATGGTTCGCCACTTAATTCTAATAAATGATGTGTCAAAACATTATGTCTTGTTGTAGGGTGTATAAGAAAATTCATTAAATTCTGAATTGTTTTATTATAATAAAGCTTGTTACTTAAGTAGTATAGGATTTTGGGTTAGTATATGCATCATATTATTTACTAAATATTATATCAGATGCTTCCCCGACACAAACTGTACATTGTGAGACAGGAAATTGTAGAGAGAAATAAGCCCTATAACATAGGATACAACATTTTAATGAACAGTGCTTTCCATAAAATCAATAAAATGAAAAATAGCGAAATAATATACATGTACTGATTTCTTTCGAAAATAGACAACTATGAAACGATGATCCCTTCCCCGACACAAACGGTACATTGTGAGACAGGAAATTGTAGAGAGAAATAAGCCCTATAACATATAATACAACATTTTAATGAACAGTGCTTTCCATAAAATCAATAAAATGAAAAATAGTGAAATAATATACATGTACTGATTTCTTTCGAAAATAGATAACTATGAAACTATGATCCCTTCCCCGACACAAACGATACATTGTGAGACAGGAAATTGTAGAGAGAAACAAGCCCAATAACATAGAATACAACATTTTAATGAACAGTGCTGTCCATAGAATCAATAAAATGAAAAATAGCGAAATAATATACATGTACTGATTTCTTTCGAAAATCGACAACTATGAAACTATGATCCCTTCCCCGACACAAACGGTACATTGTGAGATAGGAAATTGTAGAGAGAAACAAGCCCTATAACATAGAATACAACATTTTAATGAACAGACGTGAACAGAATGAAATCTCTCAAATAACGGTAATGGGCTAACGGGAACTGATGATTCATGATCAATTCATCAAAATTCTTTGTATCTGTGAGAAAGACCAAGGAGGCCTTCTAACCTAAAATTGGGCTATAACATTAAAACAAAAGTATCAACAAAATATCTAAAAAGAGCACAATGATACAGATGGGTGCAAATGAAAGATTTTTTTAAAATTAATTTATAATCCCTACTCTCTTCTCGTCCGTTAACTCTCGAAAGAGTATGGTGACATCATATCTCAATTGCTCGGATCGTTGGTCTCCATCCCTCTCTATCTTGAACGGCTATAGAAGCCTCTTGCAGGCCGCGACCAATAATTTCTTTGGTTTGGTCCACCCAGCGCGTCGGAGATCTTCCTCTTGGTCGTTTGCCATTAATCTTCCCTTCGATTATGATTTTTTCCATTCCATCTGTTCTTCTCGAAATGTGCCCGAAGTACCTAAGGTATGATTGGTTTATTTTGGTTGAAAGTCTTTTGTTAACTTTCAACTGCCTTAGAATTGATACGTTGGTCCGATGTTCTGTGTATGAAATTCGCAGCATTCTTCTGTAGGCCCACATTTCGAAAGCTTCTATTTTTCGTCTGTAGTTTTCAGAGTCGTCTGTGATACATAAGTAGCGATAGGAAATATCAATTTTTTACTAATTTTAATTTGTCGTGCTGGGATATTACAGAGTCTTTCCATATTCGTGTTACCTTTATAGTCGAGTTACGAGCTATTGCTAGTCTGCGTTTGATTTGCTCGTCACAGCCTCCCTAATGCGTGATAATGCGTGATTTATCCGTGACACTGTATGTAAGTACTACTCTACTATTTTTAGATATAATATATAATATTATATAATATAGGGGATTTTTTTGTTAAACAAAATAAACAAAAAAATCTATCCCCGATGCAACACTGCTTGTTTCACTCCCTCGCCTCGTCTGGACGCGAACACTAAATTATCCTCGCAAATCTCTTGTCTTCGGTTCCGGGTAACCCCTCTCCCTTCTGCTATCCTGCCACTACCACCCTCCGGAAATCGTATACCGGAATTCCGGACGAGATCCCGGATTCATCTTCTCCGTCTCTTCGGGAAGCCGACTATTTGTTAACCCTAATCGATATGCGTATTTTTTGGGATCCTTTTTCCACGTATCCCAGTGCTGGAAAAGATTTATTAAACAGTTCCTTGATGTTAGTTGAAAAACATGTTTTTTTCCTTATTGGTATACTTTGGCTGGTATACGAAATTTATATTATGTTTTCTACAGCTTTCTTTTTAAAGAAGTTTGGAAATATCTGTTTTTACTTTTAGTTCGTACTGAATTTTGAAGTGAAATTTCTTTTAACGCGCGTGGGGAGTAAAAATTCAAGGCCGTGACACACGGCCTTGAGTGACGGCCATGACGCACGTTTTGGCTAGAGCAAAAGTGATAGGGGTATATAGTGTTGCCACAGCTACCCCACTAGGGGTAAATCTATCCCTTAAAAACAATTTAACCCCGCTATCTCGTGATAATCTACCGCGATGAAAAATAAGCTTATGGCAACACTGGGTAACGATCTGTGCCATAGCTAAGAAAATCACTATAATAAACTTGATTTTGTATACCAACCTTGCTGTTGGAAGTAAATTTTCATCGATAGATTTGTAGCTTCTAAATAACGGTCTAGGTAAAGCATCTAGCTCATTTGCCAGCTTAGAATTAGAATTTAGAGTTAGTAACTCACATTTTCATTGGGGTATATTATCATTTATTTCAAAGCAATAATCAACGACAATATTCGTGTAATTTAATAAAATTACTCTAAATAATTAATTGTTTGTAATTGAGCTGTAATTTTTGTATTATTAATCCGGTAAATGATGGAGATAAACAATTGTGATTGATTAAAATTTGATTTTAAATTCGTTATTCGAATTAATTAAATGTTAATTCGAATAATGACAATTACATTTGGGGGTTGGAACTTTTGGTGTTACACAGCAAAATAAAACACTAAATCACCACAATACACCGAAACACTTTTACTTTTACACTGAACGGGCGCACAGTGGGGTATTTGACACCGATAGTTGATCGAATTTTTTTTATGTAGACCTTATATAAATTATTGCTATTTTCAATTAAAGAGGAAATAATATGAACAAAATTAAGGAAGAAAAATCACTGTTCCAGTGTTTCCACGGTAAATGCTACTAATGCCAAGACTAATATCGCAACTAATACTACCACGTAATATCGCAACTAATACTATTAATGCTACGACTGATCCGCGACCAATTCCCATACCACTGAAGCCGCTACTAATGCCAAATTGTGCTATACTGCTAATGGCACTAATGCGATCGCTTTGTACACAACAATGCCATCGCGTTTTACACCTCACATTAGTATATCACTGATTTGCAAATTAGAGGAAACCAAGAATGTTTTTCTCATTTTATCAGCAATGTCGCAAAAAGTCGCAGTATTTTATTTTACTGTATGAAAGTTCAATGTTTACTAAGTAAAACGTATACAGAGAAGACCAGGCTACTAGTAACATAGCAAGTTGCCGGACGAATTTACGTTTACCCGTTTTGCGTTCGTACTCGAGATTGCCGGCTAGTCGGCTGGACTTGTGTCTAGCCCTAGCACGCAACTATTAGGCCCGACCAATCACGTTAGAGTTTTTGACAAACACAAATGAATTAACACACATCAAATAACCACGCTAACCAACCTGATTGGCCAAGCTTAAAAGTTGACTGCTAGGGCTAGACACTTCTGTCGGCTGGTCAGGCAGTACGCAGTTGCAGTTGTGCTTGGACGGGTCGGTCGTGACAGACTAGGAATACGACGCGAGGAGTGCCGAGTATTTATTATTTTCATTTTAAGTGTTTACCTTCACTTAAGGTAACATTTAAAATGAAAATACTTGAATATTTATTATTTGAGTGTGTTTACAAGCTAAAACTAAAAATAAATAAATTCTCTAAACCCAAAAAAAACTAAAATATTACTCTAAATAAGAAAAAGTTATAACAAGTGTTCAAAAAGACCTTCTTCTTGTGCTAGACAGAAGCCTAGGCGGTCGTAAAATCCCCGTCTAACATTGGCTAACATATTAGGGCTAATAGTTTGGAAAGCCTCTCGTATTTCCTCTCTCCTTACTTGAAGCTCATCCAGGTTATTAGTCCTATTATGACCATACACTTTAGATTTTACATAACCCCACAAAAATAAGTCATCGGGAGAAAGATCTGGTGATCTAGCGGGCCACAAAATAGTTCCATATCCACTAATTAAACGGTTGGGGGAAAAGTATTGTTCAAATATTCTTGAACAATACGGGCATTAATGAGCAGGACAACCACCTCAGCAATTTGATTACTTGAAAACGTGGGATTTTGATCCGCGGTAGCACAAATAAACACTTGCTTTAACTCCTGTTCTTCATTAATCAACACATCAGGCTTTTTGTGTTTTTGTGGGAACACGCACTCATGTGTTTCAAAATTATTAATAACTCTTGATACAGTAGGTAAAGATGGAATTGGCCTGTTTACAAAAGTTTGTGGAAAAATTGTTTGTATATTCCCATAAAACCTATTTTGGAAATACCATTTTACAATTTGAATTTTCTCACGAACTTCGTAAACATCCATTATTTTACTTAAAAAATAAATTTTACACGAGAACTGTCGCGAGAATCTATGTATTCGTTTAGGCTATTAAAACACGAATAAATACAAATTCTGAAACATTCTTATCACATATCGACCTATTTTTATTTGATCGCACTTTTTCGCGTGTTTTTTGTCCGGCGGACGGGTATACGCTAATTCGTCCGGTTCTGCCTATGTTACTACTACGGTGGTCCGGTCTGTATAGACTATGTGCTGAATTCTTCGAAAAGCGCAACTAAATCTCTAAGTATAATAAAAATGTCACAAATTTAATCAAATTTTCTGAACGCCTAACTTTTAGTTGCAAAAAAAATCGTTAGTATAGAGAATATCAAAATAAATAATATGTTTTTGTAGAATACATACATGTAGCTTGCTGAGCCGTTTTCAATCAAAACAATAATATTAACGTAAAATGCGCAACAGAACAACAATCATTTATAATTTTAAACATAAAATTTAGCCATTTACCTCTTATCTCTGAGAAGTAACAACTTTGACGTTTCGTTGAAACAAATGAATGCAACTAAACACACCCATAGCAACGCCATTCATGACAGACATGATTTAACTTATCATTTATTGGTAAATCTTAAACACATTTGCTGTTTCGAATTTCGATCACCTTTTCCACTCCACCGTGGGGAGTTTCGCTAACCATGTCAGCATCATCAGCAGATGATTAAACTATACTACAATCTACAATTTGAGCGTTTATATACTCGCTCAGTGGGCACCGAGTGGGCGTGGCAAGATCTAGCCAACCGAGTCAGAGCCTACCGAACGTAACAGTTAGATTTCCGTCGCTAGAGTAGTAGGAACAATGAACTTGAAGGAATTGGACCCTTGTCTCTATTCACACTATCTTTACATTTATTAATTCTGATGCCTTGATATGCATCTAATTGCTTGTAATTTGAGACTTGTTTAATTAATTTTAAATTATTAAGATCTATACAATGTTCTTTATCAACAATATGTTCAGCAACGCAAGATTTATCCGGTCTACCATATCTTATCTGAGCTAAATGTCCTTTAAATCTAGGTAATATTGATCTTCTAATTTGCCCAACATATTTCTGATTACAATCTTTACAACAAACCTAACCTTAACACTATCAGAATTGTATATTTTTACAGTAATAGATTAAATTTTTCAAAAATAATCATAATTTTGTCAAAAAAGTTGAAGAATTTAGGAATTTACCTTTGTAACAGTGAATAAGTTTTGAAGGAGTAGGTTTATCAAAAAATTGTAAGAGACCTTTTTTGTAGAGCGTTCAATTGTGAATAGGAATATGTAATTGTTATGGCTCCGAGAGAACAAGATCTAGAGAAAAAAAGTATTTGCAAAAAGTGGCAAATTCCCATGTAATTTAAATGGCAAATTAATCGTCTTTGAGGCAAGGTATATTGTGAATATTAAGGGTTTACAATGGTCTGTTATGACTATAAACTAAAAATTTAGAGGGCGTCGTGAGAGAAATAGTCAACTTTGTAAATAACGGTCACACTAAGAAATCTGTTATCTCCTGTTAGCAAGAGAATATAAAATTTAATATCACATCATGTTTAAAAGACATTCATTTTAACGAACGTCATGGATCATTGAGCCTTCGACGTAATATACCCCTCGAACTAAACGCTCAAATGTTCTTCGAAGCGGCAAATCTTCAAAACTCCGCGATATTTCGCTTCTACTTTCCGTAACAAAGGCTTTCTTACAAGAAAAAAAAAGTTACAGCATATTTATTCAACCGTTGGTGCAGATCATCTGTCATCTGGGCTGCCGCCCCTTTTACTTTTCTCTCTACACGAAAAAAGGGAAAAAGATTAAATAAAGTCGGAAAATCGTTGAAAAGTTAATAAATTTTCCGGATCTTTTTCGGAGTCGTTACGTTGTATTTTCTTTGTCTGGATTTCTTATAACTTGTCTTTGGAATTTGGAGTATCTTGTCCAATATGGAGATGAGAACGTATTAATGAAGTTTTCAAGTATTTTTTTTTCAAGTAATTTTTTTTAGAAAAATTATAAATTGAGTGAAACACTTAAAATGATGTCTCTGTACACTAATCCTGCACAGGGACAGCATCATTGGCATAAACAGATGTTCAAAAAGCTCAAAGCCTCCATCACAACAAGTTTAGCTACTACAAGAGAGTAAAATTGAAAAAATAAAAAAAAAATAATGATTGAAAACCCATGAATACAACAGAAATACCAGGTTTCGAAGTTGTAGATCAATATATCTACCTCGGCTCTTTGATATCAAACAAAGGTGGATGTGATGCAGAAATCAAGAGAAGACTATATGGACGTATAGCACGCAGTTCCATGACCAAACTCAATAAAATATGGAATGATTCAGCAATTTCAATTAGCAACAAATTCAGACTACTAAGCGCCCTAATTTTCCCCATTGTCACTTATACCTCAGACACCTGGACATTGAAGTTGGCAATGAAACATGAAGTCGATACTTTTTAGGATGCTGCGAATACTGTACACAGCTCACCGTACAAACATTTCAACTTTCGAACAACTGAATATTGAATCTAGACTGTCGATATCAATAAATCAATCATATTTAAGATACTTATTGGCCACATATCCAGGAACACCAATGGCCTAAAAAAACTAATTGTGAAGGGAAAAGTGAACGGAAACGTCCTAGACGGAGATCTCCAAACTATTGGGTAGACCAAATGTAGACGATACTAGGTCATAGCCTTGTCATAGTTAGCACGAGGCCAGTACTGCTGTGCAAGACAGACTTATAGAGTAATAGGAAGGAGAACGGGAGATAGCAGTAGGGGGGTAGAACAGATCAATAGCCTCTTACAAAATTTTAATCTAATGTACATATACATTTGTTTTGTTATGACACTTTATTATGAATCCTGGTCCAAATAAAGTAACAAATTGGAATAACAGATTGAATTGCCAACTATATTTTTATCGACGACCGTCTGAAAAAGCTCGTACAGCTCGAACCGCAGAAAGAGCCAATAAATCGCAGCAGCAGCAGCAGCAAAGGCGCCGCGAATAAAAGCATTTCTTTCTCCCCAAAGACCGAGGTAGAACTTTCCCTTGTAAATCTCCTCGACATGCAGAATCGTATGCGCCTCGTGCACGCTTCGTCGGGTCGCGCGACCTTTTCCGACTTTCGGCAAAGCTGCGGCAAAGGCTAATTTATCGATATTTAGGGAAAGCCACGCTCGTAGACATAGTGCCAGTCGAAATCAGCCGGCAAATCGGATATAAAATTCGACAAACATTCAAAACCGAAAAAAAAAAAGATTTTTTTTTGGAATACACAACCAACTTGCCCACTTTTACATATTTTCCTTTAATCAAAAATATTTTTAGGAAACAAAAATAAATTAATTATAAATATACAGGGTTGTTCACCACATACGACACGGAATATTGTAGCTAAAAGATTAGATTTTTGCAAATTGTAAGTTTTGGGTTCGTTGAAGGACTATTAGAGCTACAATTTAAAAATATTTTTGCAAGATACAGAGTGTCCCAAATAAATAAAAAATATCAAAGTTGTATTTTTTTAAATAGAAGACCCTGCATATTATTACATTTTTAGTTTCTACGATTAAAATATAGGTAAATTCGATTTAGGTTTACCGCATTTTAATCTTACCGTTTTTGAAATATTTAGGTTTTTGTCAAAATACAGTAATAATTTTAATTCTTTATTTTTTAGGCGTTTTTAAATTTTTAAAACCAAATAGCTAATGTAGTATTTCTATTTACTAAATTTTGTGTTGCAATAATAAAAATTATACTACCTTATACAGAGCGTCTAAAAATTTATTTTAAAAAATTACCCTCTTTAAACGGCAATAACTTGTTTAATTTAAATGGAACACTCTGTATATTTTATGATAATCTGATGCACAATTTAATTGTCTATCAAATTAATATTCATTTTTACCTATCTCTTTTTTTTTGTGAAAAATACATTTTCTTATAATTTAGACCTCATTTATCAAATACCCATGGAACATTGACATTTTAGATTATTTTTTAAAGATGTAGCACATTTTTAAAGAATACAGCTACTAATATTGTATTTATATTTTATAAAATAAAAAAATTGTGATATAATTGAAAAAAATTGAGTGTGATAAGCCTTAATCAAGAACCTTTATTTTAATCGTAGAAACTAAAAATGTAATAATATACGGGGTATCCATTTAAAAAATACAACTTTGATATTTTCCATTTATTTGGGACACTCTGTATCTTGCAAAAATATTTTTAAATAGTCCTTCAACGAACCCAAAACTTGCAATTTACAAAAATCTAATCGTTAAACCTGTACTCCGTGTCGTAATGAAATGAACAACCCTATGAGATTATTATTTACATCAACAATGATCACCTCCTTAACATCACTTAGGGGACATGAAGGGTCATTACTACCACTTTTCTGTTCAAAATATTCTAATAAAGGTTGAGATGAGTTTTTTGCAATGGCTATTAAGCTATCTTGTACACACTTCGCACTGAAAAGAAGTTCTAAAAGAACAGTCTTCGACTGCAAGGTCTGCTAGTAAACATTTTAAGCTTAAAGTATCACAACACAATTTAATTTAAACCAAAAACTCGTATTACGAACAAAATTAATAAAACAATGAAGCAGTGTCAGGAAATAAATATATAAATGTGGCAACTTGACATTTTTTACAGCAGAGCTATCGTCCGAATCCTCAGCGGAAAATTTAAGCCCGGCGCCGAATATGTCCATGGTTGGCAACAATGAATTTAAAATCACCCTCATTGAGCGTTACTAAGTGAACGAATGAAAGAAGTAAATAAAGAAAATGAAACAATTTTTTGGTGGAAATCACTTCGGAAAACTCGTTCATCTGCGACAGAATCGTTATTAAAAAGTTTCCTCGATCTCGTCTAGATGCTAATCATGTTATTATCACTGGGCCAACGGTTCAAAATTTTCCGGGAAAATTCGAGGGGGAGAATAAAGAAGAAAATGAAAAAGGTAGCCAAGAAAACAATTCGTAACGTAATTATAAACTTTTCCGGTCGTCGGAAATCTGATTAACTGTTATTTTTTCAGATTATAAACAACGTTTTCTAAACAATAAATAATAGATACTATGAGCTTCACTGAAACTAACTAGAAGGTGTGACCATTACATGCGTTTTTATAATATGACACTGAAAGATCACATAACAAAACAAATGAAGCTTAGTTAAATGTAGAATCTAGAATGTGTTCGCGACCTTACAGATCCATTGTGTGTTCCCCACTGTGAGTTACTTGAGTTATAACTCATCGCCACAATCTCAGAGCTTTAGCAAAGCCAGTATCTGAGACAGCTCCACAGAAGACCAGTTCTCCATCCTCGACATTAGCCGTACCAAAGATCATAGCACGGTGGTCGTCTCAGCTCAGTGAAAAAGGTGTTCTGGTGTTTCCCCATTTTTCCACGCAGAATCTGCATTCGCCGTTATTTCCTAGCTTCGGCCTGCGGTGTTCGTTGAGAAGTCAGTGTCTTGATAGAAACCCCGTGGCAATCCGAAGATTGTTTTAACTAAGGGTACGAACATAGTGGAGGCAGGTTTCTGCTTTTCGGCAGCCAGCGCCGTCTCTGGGGACCTATTCTTGACCACTCGCATCTTCAAATATCGCTCGCATCTCGCATCTCCTAAAAGCCATATAACAATACACAGATGCGTAACTGCGTATATGCATCACGTTTATTGTATATGGCTATTTCGGAGATGCGAGAAGGATTCGGAAGTAGATAATTAAGAGAAATTTACCTGATTAACTAACCTAACCTAAACCATATTCAAACGCCGCGCCCGCCACGCCGGGGCCGCACATATGTGTATTTGGTCTATAATATATATTTATTAATAGATATTTTTTTATTTCATTTTTATCTTAACTGAATACAAATCTATAAATACTAAATGTAAACACGTTTATTAGTTATTAGCTTTTTTAAGTCGTAAATTGACTATCAAATGATAATATATTTCAGTTAAGAGTGCGAATTATCTTGAGTGTATTTGAATATTTCTAAGATTATAAAAATAATTAGATTGTTTGTAGTGCTTTTTTGCAAATTGTTCATAATAACTGTCATGATGGATACAGAGCCAGCTTTGTTTGTTTGCTCTGTTCTTTTTTATGCCATATTTTTTATTTTTGAAACGTTTCCATTCTATTTTTTTATAATGTTTTATATTTAAAAAATCAGTATATCGTCTATAATATACAAATTACTTTCTTGTTCTAACATCCTCATCGAATTGCTTGGTTTTGCACAGAATGGCCTATTTGATCGGTGGAAAGGGTTTCAAAGTAGAGAAAAAAATCTGATAGCCGAGGAAAAACAAAATGGGGTTCTATATTAGCAACCTCTCCTCGAATTAATAATTAATACTACTAGCAAAAAAAGCAAAAATCATAAGACATAATTTTGGCCAACTTTTAGTTCTTAATAACCCCTGTGCGCCGTCGGCGCCTGCAAAGGCAGAAAGAAATAAATTTTCGTTCCGGTAGAAGCGAGAACGCCGATGAACGCTGGTTGACGGTGCCTGTCTGCTTTCACTGTGAACTAGCCGATTTGATAACAGGCTTTAATTTTTCAAGGCTATAAGCGCGAGGCGGCGCGGCGCGGCGCCGGCGCTGCTATGTAACCATATACAGGGTGTCCCAGAAATAGTGCAAGTATTTTAACTTAACTGGTAGTATAGTTCCAATCCAGAAACACGCCTATGAGGTTTTTTTCTAAATAATTTTTTTGAAAATAAAAAAATTTTTGAAAATATTTTGAATTTTTTGGCAATTTTTTTAGTTTTATTTAAAAAAAATAGTTTCTTGATAATATGGCAACATAGGTAGTAGATTAAATTTACAAGAAGAAAATCCAGAAAGATCAGTGGTTCTCAAACAAATCTCGGAAGTATTGGAAAGAATGTGTAAGGACCAAGAACTGTTGACTACAATAAAACGACGGGAAGCAGCATATTTTGGTCATATTTTTCCGGAAATAACAAATATGGTTTCCTACAGCTGATCGTTGAGGAAAGATTGAAGGACGACGAGGCATCGGGCGTAAACAGTTTTCCTGCTTGCGGAATTTGCGCCAGTGGTTTAATTAGGAGAGGCCAGTGCAATTATCCGTTTGGCTCAAGACAGGGAGGAATTCCAATTGATGGTCGCCAACCTCCGATGAGGAGAAGGCACATGAAGAAGAGGGTTCTCAAAATTTTAGCAAAAAATAATTTTTTTTGGAAATTTTCTCAGTATTTTGGACTTATTTGGCGAAAAACGATAAAGGAAAATCATTACTTTTGTCGAGATCTACCACCCTTTAAAAAATACTTGCACTTATTTCTGGGATACCCTGTTTATAACAATACACGTGATGCGTATACGCAAAGTTGCGAACGATGTCATGAATAGGTGCCCAGATTGGCGCTGACTACCAGTAAGCGGCAAACCTGCTTACACTGTGTTCGCACACTAAATCAAGGAAAAGCTTTGTTTTTCCTCAGTCATAAGTTCTAAGAAACTTTTGGAGTCTTCCATTTTCTTCAGTTCGCAATTTTTAGTATTGAAAGAATCGATTTAGATTGTTGAAATATTTTGTATCTGATAGAAAAAAAGAAAAAATATGAGACTAAAAAAGTGACTCTGCGAGTTTCTAACTTAGTAGCATATTGCTGATGAGAATTTTATCAACATTTTATTCAATACACTCATCGAATTTCGCATTTCAGCTATAATGCTTTCTAAATATTTCAGTTGCAGGACATTTATAACAGATGGATTTAAATTATAATTATTTTTTGGAATGCACGTAGATTTAAAGCATTTCGAGCGTGCATTAATATAAAATGACGAACATTGTCGGATGTATTGATAATAATGCTATTGTTGGTGTGAAATGCAGAGGACTGAACAGAATATAAATAGATTTTTCATATAGTAGTAGGCTTTTGCTCTAAATATTAAATTCGATTGATTTTTATCAAATTCACTCACCGGCACGGAAAACGGGCACCTTAAAGCTTTTATGCATTTTAAAGTTTAATATATTGTGTTCTAGTGGACCGATTTTGACGATACTTTAAACAATTTGTAGCTAAATTATTTGACTTTTTATTATTTCTTCGAAATTAAAATGAAAAGTTTCCATCTGTCAATTATACGAGCAAACAAAAATGTTATTTTGGTGAAAGTTTGGAACGCCCTGTGGAATATATTAAAAAAGCAAGGAACTTGAAAATAATTTTATCATCTAGATACATCCTTTCTCGATATTTTGTTCATCTCAATAGCTTTATGTTTGTTGGAGATATTCGCTTTTGAAGAAGTCACTAACATTTTTCTTAATTTCTGCATTAAAATCATACCTTATTTGCTTTTGGTCCTAGTGAACACATCTAGTAAGTTGTGGTCCATGATATTTAATCAATTAGTATCGTATGATCAAATAAAATGGCGAGCGATAAACATTAAATGAAGATGGCTGTCATTTTTATATGTAAAATTATATGGAAATGTCATCGATCGTCATTTCCAAGCCAACTGGACTTGTTTTTTTCGATCATACGTTATAAAAATGTAAGTATAGCAAAACCTTTTATATCATCCTTTCAATTTTAGATATTTTGTGTTTCTCTAATATTTTTAGAAATTCTATCAACTATCAAGAATAAAATCGAAACTCTATCGGGCGCGTCTCAAGAGTGACTCACCCCTATAATTTTTTTTACATTTTTTCAAATAAAAAATTTTTTTTAAAGTTATTATGTTAATTATGTAATATAAATTAGGATTCATTGGTGTATTCAATTGTTTTGGTCACTTCCTGTTTCACCGGGGAAATGACTACAATTTTACTGATTCTAAATATTCTGAATTTTTTTTTTAAATTAAAAAGTTATAGGCGTTAGTCATTAAAAGTACTTGGAACAAATTTATAACAAATAACTGATGCCACACACTTGGTATTTCGAGGAGTCAAATTTTCGTTACGAACCGCAAGTTATAATTTGAAATACAAACCATATGCGAAAATGTCAATAGTTGACATATGATATGTCATTCTATTCAGGCGAGCATTTTCTATGAATAAAAGCAAAAAATACCTGGGGTGTCATTTAAAATCAATAGTTCTAGTCATTTCCGGTCAAACCGGATATGACCGAAAACAATTGAATACGTCAATCAATCCCCAATTTATGTCACATACTAACATACCAAATCTCGTTTTTTAACTAAAAAATAAAAAAGTTATAAGGGGTGAGCTACTTTTGAGACTCACCCAGTATAGAAACACCATTTCATTTTTAGGAAAAAATTCAACTATATTTCCATGTTGTTTTTAGTTTTCTCTAAAACGGTGTGAAAATTTGGAAAAGTATAAACGAGATTAAACATTTTGGAACAAGCTTGAATGTCAATAATAAAAAGTTTTTCTCTAGTAGAGACAATTCTCTTCTGTCTAGCTAGAAATTTGTATTTATACCCTCTTATAAAATAAATCACTACTTTTTAAATTAACTTAATAGAGTTGACAAGTAACCAAAAGCGAAAAAGATGGTGTTTGTAAAATTCTTTGAGTTATTCTATTCCAGTCCAGAAATTCGATAAGAGTAGCGTAAATGAAACAAGAAACTGAAAAAAGATGCCTCGTCTGCACTAGATTTCTGTTCTATTTTTCCAGCGAAACTATTTCACCGTCCGACTCTTGTGTTTTTCGCGTAATAATGAGTTCGATTCTTCAATTTGAAGTCGAGCAAAAACGTCGGTTCGCTCGAGCGACCCTTTTCACAAAGAGCTGAAACAATGACTTTGGAATACGGCCGCCGTAGAGTTCCAATAGTTAGAATGAACAAACTATTTGAAATTTCTTATGAGATTTTTATAGTTTACAGGGTGATAATTTGGGAAAATTATCAATATGGAATATATGCTAATATTCAACCCAAGGTTATTAAATTAAACAGGCTGCCTCGTAACTTGACATTAGCCCCCATATTGCGCTCATCGTGTGATACTGAGCAGTTTTTACCTTGTTTACATATAATTTTATATTGTTTTCCGTGTACTAGATGCATTATAGGACAGTTTTAGAGGACACACTATATTTATTTTAGTTTTAAGCTTCATTCAGAACCTCGCAATTAGTGAAGCAAATTAGTGCTCTCAGTTAGCATAGAAGTCTGTTCTCCTAATTTGAATGTAAGCATTCAGAATGTCAAAATTAGTAGGAATTTTCAATTAGTGGAAAAAGTTAACAAAATTCTAACTTTTCCACTAATTATACTTCAAAATTTGCGAGAAATGTTATTTTGGCCTTTGATTATCATCTGTCAAGAGAAATTGTGGTTAAAAATCAAAAGTTTATTGTTTTGTAAGCTAAATATTAAGCTTTCCTTATGGATATAACTGATTACCGCAAGCTGTTGCTATAGGATATTCTTTTTTTTTCTTGTAATTTTAATTGTGTTTGATTAATATATCGTATTTAGAGAAGCACTTGATCGAATCCAGGGCGGAATCAAGTTCAATGGAATCCCAATAAACAATATCAGATATGCCGATGATACGGATATAATAGCCAACGATATATAAGAACTGCAAAGCATTACAGATTCCGTAGTCCACTATAGTGAGATGTTTGCACTGCATCTCAATGTCTCCAAGACCAAACTATTGGTCTTTTCTAAGATTTCAATAAATGCACATCTGCGTGTCAAGCGACAAACAATCGAACAAGTGACCTCAATAAAGTATTTAGGAGCTAACATCAATAGTTAGTGCGACCCGAAAAGAGAACTATTTTCAAGAATTGAGCAAGCGAGAAAAATCTTCGTGAGTATGAAGATACAATTGTTTACTTTTTTCCTTCATCGGCCATTATTCTATCCTTATTTTCGCATCTCTCTTACAGCGAAAACATTTGCCAGATTTACCTATATATTGGTATTAGTATTCGATTAAATACCACAACCAATTATTAACCCTTAAGTACTAACATATTGAAATAGTCGCGCCTATACTAACAGACCGTCTGAGAGATGCATTAAAAAAATACATATTTTGTTTGTGTTTAACAGATTTTTTGTAAGTGGAGTGAATCATTAGCATTAAAACTACAGGAAAAAAATATCTAATACTTATATTATGCAAATATGTTTTATATTTTTGAAATAAAAGTACTAGTTTTGGATTTTTGACATATCTTTGTTTCTCATTGAGATAGAAAAAAAACGAAAGGAAAATGAAAAACTATATTTATTATTATATTTAGCATATAAAAACCTATCTATTAAGCACAAAAAAGCAAAAGAAAATATAAAGAATAAAAAAAAGACAATGCCTAAAGATGGGCTTGTTCCCTACACACTTTTTTGCGCATTCCAAACAAATTGTTCTCTTCATTTTCTTCGATATTAGTCTACTGATCGTTCACATCCATATTTTCATCATCTATAACAAAACATACACAGCTACATACCTTTAGATATTAGTTAAAAACCGTTTTTTTACCTTCTAATTCGAATTCAGAATTATGATCGCTGTCTATAGCAAAATTTTCGCCACATTCGGATTCTATGTCACTATTTTGCTATTATCGCTGCTAATCTCTTCATACCACTTTAGAAGAGTATCCTTGTAATTTTGCTCGCCATACTTCACATGTTTTGAGCTATTAGGTGCTTGATTGATTGCACAAATTAGAAAAGAAAGCTTACGTTAACACTAACACTCCGTCTGTCAGACGGCATCGACAGTTTAAACTAAAATATTTTGAAAACTACACACTTTCACAAATTGCCCTGCCGGCTTTTGACTTGTTTTGATGCGTATTGAAATTACATAGTTGGATGATACTTAGAAACGGAGGGGAGTGGAGATGTCATATGTCCAGCTAGTCCGTTGCGTCTGTGAGACGGGGTGTCTTAGTACTTAAGGGTTAAGTAATAAATAATTTCGTTATATTTCTATAATATATCAAGTACATTAATTTGCTAACGTCAATTTTTTCATTTAATGCTTATCTGCTTAACTATTTTAAATTTTATAATGGAATAAAAATATGATGATCGTGTTTCTTTTAATAATAAAAAGCAGTTTGGCAACGTCAGTTTTAGAAATATGCCGGCGTAGTACAACGGATTTCGAGGATGAATGAAAATTCCTAGATTCTCCTGTTGCGATGTTGCTATGCCGCCGATCAAGCTCCGTATTCTTTATTTGCAGTATTATAGTATTTTTGCGTTATTTTGTGGACTTCTGTGGACATTAATTTGAAAATATGGTGCATTCATGTATAGTGTACAAGAGAGTGTATCATTTAAACCCAAATTTAACTTTTCACCGGTAAATAAGTAGGGTTAGGTATATTATTATATCCTCTTCTCTGTAGATCATAGGCGGACCTAGACATAAAAAATAGCAGATTTCTAAATTATATTTATTTTTAGGTTTATTTTTTAAAATGGTATATTTATTATGTTTTTTAAATCATATATTTTATTAATTAAATAATTTGTAGAAAAAAGGTACATGGTACCTACTAATTACTAATAATTTAATAACAATATCTGTTTCCCTTTTTAAGAAAAGGTATTGAATAAATATAGTCTAGGTACCTACTTGGGTTTGACAAATCATTACCTACCTTTTGTGAAAATTTTATTGGGGTGTACCAAAAATGGAATTTTGCGGCCTTACTTTTTTTGTTGCCGTTACAATTTAATACGGCTTTTATTTTAAACTTTGGTTGCTATAATGTAAATGGACATCTTTTGACATAGATATAATTAATGTATTTATTACATGAATTTTATGACTACTACATTTTGTTGTATTTTTACATTTTATTGTATTGAAATTCTTTGCACATGCACTTTTTATTATTTATAAACAATATGAATTTTCCTTTGCAAACAAGAGAAAAAAAACAAAATATTTTTTAAGACTAAGGGAAGAACCGTTTACTAAACAATCACCATTTTATTTTATTTATGATTTTCTAAAATTATCGCTAGATTTTTCTGATGACTGTATTATAATATCAATCTATTTTCGTTTATTCTATCCTCCCTCAACTTATTTTTTTCCTATTACTATACTCCCTCAACTTTTTACAATGCGACAAATATGTAAGTGTTATTATTATTTTTTTACATGTATTAAACAATTATTTTAATTTCCTTAAAATAATGTCGGTCGATCGGCACGCCACTGGAAATTGACCTCAACCGTCTAATCTTTGTAAACAACTACACTGTTGCCGTTGCGCCGATACCCTATTCTCTTCTTTGTCCATTCTCTCTCGCACTCGTTGATTTTCGCAAACCAATGTGTGATGAAGGTTTAAAGCCTTTTATGAATGGATCGTTTATCTCCCGAGTTTAAATATCTTTGGGTGTAATGAACCGACCAAACAAATATAGGGACATTATTTCAAATAGGTATATTATTTGTTTAAAATAAATATCATCATCATAATCATCATTTTCAGCTTATTCAACCATATCCTATTATGGTGTAGCTTCTCCCACATATTTAGATACTCCCTTTGTAGTTGGGCTATTGTTGGCTATGTGGGTCCAAGTTATCCCTGCTAATTGCCTAATATCATCTTCCCATCTCAGGTTCGGTCTTCTTCTAGGTCTCTTAATTTCTCGTGGGTACCATGCTGTAATTTTTGTGGTCCATCTGTTGTCCGTCCTTCTTGCGAGGTGTCCTGCCCATTGCCACTTGAAGGATTTGACTCGGTGGATGACATCTATTACCTAGGTCTGTCCATATTTAAACCGTCTATTACCTGGGACCTTTGGCGTATCCACTCTATTCTTTTACGGTCTCTCTTGGTTATTCCCAGCATATTTCGTTCCATTGAGCGTTGTGCGACCTGCAGTTTCCTTATGATGCCCGTTTTAAGTGTCCAGGCTTCGCATGTATAGGTCATCACTGGTAGTACACATTGGTCGAATGTTTTCTTCTTTAGATAATTGAATATGATTGAGTTTCTTCCATAAGTACTCTATGCTAAAACTTTATCGAAATAGATATAAACGAAAATATATTATGGCATCAAAGATTTCCTTGCGTCTTGTGTATGTCGTAAGTATGACTCTATATAAATTAAATATATATTGTACATAATATATAACATATATTGCAAGAAGCAGTTTCTTTATACTTTTTTGAAAGCATGAATATATAACTTTATTAGTTTTGCTAAGCGGCAGCTTTAATAAACATATTAATTAAAATACATATAAAATAAAAAGAAATATCGAGTAGAGTAGATACTTAAAAAACGATATTCTGGGCAAATCAGCTTTTTTGTCGGTATACCATCCAATTAATCGATAATTACACACTGTAATTTGTTAATATCAATAAACTCTTAATTACAGAACGGTAGGTAAGTAAAACCTTTCTAGATTCATGCATTATTAAATATTAAATTGCGACAAAAACATGTCGTCGGTTTAGCGGGAAAGACTTAAAGACCATAATCAAGTGTTTTTGTACAAGTGGAAAATGTGTATTTTGTTAAATAATTTAAGCCTGTTTTTATACCATTAATTTATAGTCGATAGATGTCATAAATAAAACTAGGTAGCGTTCTCCTGTAGACTTATTTAAAGTTATTAAAAACAGTAAACTCGCAATATTCAGTAATGTTTTAGTATTTTTCACAGCAAATTGCAATGAGACCTAGTAGATTTACCAGCTGTTTTGCGAATAGCTAAATAGTGCAATGCATTAAGAATATGTATAGAAATACACGATGTTGGAAGCTGTGCACTGAATAAGCTATTAGAGTGCCACTAGCGCTACTTTTTTTTTGTATTGCCGAGGAAGTTTTATAATATCATACCATTAAATATTAATTTTATATCTAGAGTTCCTTCCAAAAATACTCCATGCTAACTTTATTTTTCTGTTGATTTCTAGTAGTAGATCTAGATTCCGAGCTGTTTGTTAGTTGTCCCAAATATATATTCTTCTACTGTTTCCAGTGTTGTGTTCTTTATTAGAATCTCTTTTCTTTCCACTAGTTCGTTGTACATTACTTTAGTTTTTACTAAATTCATTTTGAGACACACTTTATTGCTGGCTGTTTTTAGTTTATTCATTTGTCATTGTAGTTATTCAAGACTATTGGCAATTAGGACTATGTCATCAGCGAATCTTAGATGGTTAAGATATTCTCCATCTATTTTTAATCCTTTGTTTGTCCAGTCTAGTTGACGATTTATTCTAGTGTTGCTGTAAACAACTTTGGGAATATCGCGTCCCCTTGTTGTACTCCTTTGCCAGTTGGGAACTGTATTCCTGCAACTTTGGCAGCATATTCTGCAGATAAAAATAAGTAAAAAAGTTTGTATAAATGTATGTCCTAAAATACTTACTTTCAGAGATACAGGGTGTAGAAGTTTCATTTTTATTTGGATTTTTTTCAAATAATTTCTGAAATAACGTCAATATTTGGATGAAAATTGGTGTCTGGGAGTTTTTTGATATGAGAAATTTGATTTTGGTGTCAACATGACTCCTACTAGTAGAGGGCGCCACCTACGTGTATTTTAACTGTTTTGAAGCGTAATAACTTTTTTTCCGTACCTGTATAAAACTACCGAGCTACCAAACCAAACATTATACATCTCTGTGACTTTTTACGTAAAAAATATCTCTTTGTAAAAATCTCTACGAGCAACCGATATTTAGAATGAAAATAGACAATACGTGTATGTATAATTGACGAAAAATAAACACGTTGAGAAGTTATTTGACTGAAATAATAAATTCGGGAAATTTTTAATTTTTTTAAATTAATCATAAATTTTTCTGCGAAGAAATGATGATGAAACAGTTTCTGTCGAACTTTTAGCACAAAAAACATTTCAGATTTATGATTTTAGCCTAATAACTATTTAGTCAACATGTTTAATTTATGTCAATGATGACAGGTATTGATAATTTCGATTCCAAATATCTCGAGAACCATTACTCATAGCGATTTTTCCCAAGAGATCTTTTTTACGTAAAAAATGTCGTAAATGTATATTTTTTTACTCAGTAGCTTTATACAGGTACGGATGAAAAGTTATTAGTATTCAAACCAGGTAAAAAATATGTATGGTGGTGCCCTCTACATGTAGGAGTCATACTGACATCAAATCAAATTTCTCATGTCAAAAAACCCCAGACACCAATTTTCATCCAAATATTTACGTTACTTCATAAATTATTTGGAAAAAATCAAAATAACAATGGAACTTCTACACCCTGTATCTCCGAAACTAAGCATTTTAGGACATACATTTATACGAACTGTTTTACTTATTTTTATCTGCAGAATATGCTGCCGAAGTTTCCGGAATACAGTTCGGACCACCCTGTATATCATTACTCTCACATAGTATTAAGGTGCAGATAAAGCGTATTCATCGAGTAGAGAAAGATTTCGACAGATGATATCCAAAAAATGACAGAAAATACAATTTATCTGTAAATTAAAACATCAAGCAAATGTCACTGTCATATATCCTCTCGTTGGACATATTAAAACTAGTTAATTTTATATTCTAGTTTTTTTAAATATTAATAATATATCCTAAGAGAGTGTGAAAATATATTTAATTTTCTTATTGTATATTTTAAAAGTGTTAATTATTGTTTTTCTTTTCTAGGTAAGTGTCTAGGCCTAGTTCTGATTAGTTTGAGAGTGGGTTGGTAAGTTGTATAATTATTCATTATTACTATATTTTGTATTGAATCTTGAAGATTGATTAGTAATATTAAATATAAATTAAATTAAATATTAATTAATATTAAAGTTTATATGATTTCTATGAATACGATCTCAAAACCGCTCCAACTTTAAAATGCAAACTTTCCCGACGTCTAGCAGTCCGAACTCTTTGTTCGCGACTTAACAATGAGTTCGGAAAATTGGCAAGACTGTGTCGGTCGCGCCGGCCGATACGACCCATCTGGCCATAACTGTATAGGAGCAATAAGTCAGGGTTCACAGGCAATTAGCATCTACACAGAGAACGTAATTGCGAACTCGAGGAACTTGTAAATACGTTACGATATTTTATTTCCCAGGCGGAGCGAGCGGTGTTTTTTATCGACGAGTTTGGATTTATGCGATTTTCCAGATCGATCGCAATTATTGCCATTCTTGCTTTCGTTTTGGCCGTGGGTGTATTATTATTGAGGGAATATTATATAATCGCGAATGAATATAGTTAGATGGGCGTAGAAATAATGTCGTCTTATGGTAGTCTTAATCTCTTTATGAGATGGCATTTGGCGTAGTCCACTGATAATGGCGATAACTTGATTACATTCTTCAGTCATTTTCATAAAGTCTATTAACTTAGAAATTAAACCCACATATAGCTCTTTGTCGAAAATAATTACTAACAGACTGACTGTGTCAAGTTAGACCAATAGCAACCGCCAGAGCAAGCCGGATTCAAGATCAGGTTTCGGCACAAATGTCGCCTTCAAACTCTAAAAAGCCTAATTAAAAATCGGTCGAATACAATACAGCCAGCAGCCAACAAAAAAAGTTAAAATGACTACTTGACTCTCAAAGCCTAATTTAAAAATTGACTCTAAAAAGCCTAATTAAAAAATCGGTCGAATACAATAGAGCCATCAGCTAACAAAATATTAAAATCCCTACTTAACCCTAAAAGCCTAATTAAAAATTGACTCTAAAAAGCCTAATTAAAAAATCGGTCGAATACAATAGAGCCATCAGCCAACAAAAAATGTTAAAATCCCTACTTAACCCTAAAAGCCTAATTAAAAATTGACTCTAAAAAGCCTAATTAAAAAATCGGTCGAATACAATAGAGCCATCAGCCAACAAAAAATGTTAAAATCCCTACTTGACTCTAAAAGTCTAATTAAAAATTGACACTAAAAAGCCTAATTAAAAAATCGGTCGAATACAATAGAGCCATCAGCCAACAAAAAATGTTAAAATCCCTAGTTGACTCTCGTATAGATTTATCAGTACATCACAGTGATTAAACATATACAGGGTGTCCCAGGCTGAGCGTGCATTAGAAGTTTCTAGAGAACCATAATATCTAGATCGGAGATTTTTTGCACATCATTGTATTACAACGAGATCTATCGATTAAAACTATTTTCAATATGGCGACACTTCCGGAAATACCGGAAGTTGACAGCCACTTTCTTATTTTAAATGGGTGCTCGCATTTTTTATTACATACTTAAATTCTCTGTAAAATTCTACGAATATTGATGTCAAACACTCTATATCTAGCATTAACCGTTTTTGAGAAAAAAATTATTTAAAATTTTTGGACGAAAAAAACTATCTGTCAAAAAAATTTGTATAGCCTAAAAGTTAAATTTAGTCATTACCACAGCCACTGTAACATAAAGAGAAGACATGTGGCTATCTATTTCAAAAATTAAATTGTTCAATTTTCATTGAATTTTCATTGAATTGAGTGATTAAAAAATTACCATAAATCATTTTTTTCAAATGGAAACCCACTTTTTTTTATTTCACTAATGAAACGGTTTTTCAATTCGTTACTTTTTAACTATACATGTTCCTATACCTCACATAAATCGTTTTTAAGTATTTAAAAGATTGAGTTTGAAAACCTATATTTTTCTTCATTTTATCTAGCTTCCTTTGACATTAAGTGTCAAACGGTCCAGACTATTTATGTTCCTATCTGTCAGAAAACAGATTATTTAGAATTTCCCATAGTATAAATGAAAACCTGCCTTAAGGGTTTAAAAAGTGTATTTATAAAAATATATCTCGTATTTTCGCTCTTTAGTGATATCTAATAGTTGATATTATTAATAATATTCCATATGATCAAAAAAAAGCATAGCGCAAAGTTGGGAGAAAAGGAAACAGCGGTGGAAAAAACAACACAAAGTTGTCTCAGAAAATGATGCTGCTTTTTGAACAAAGCGTCACAATATGACATGGCCAGATATATTGTTTTACCTCACTTGACGTTTAAAGTCATAGGCTACTGGTTAATATCAAAGGAAAATATACGCCTTAAAACTAAATCTTAAATAACTCAAAAACGATTTATCTTAAAATAACTCAAAAACGATTTATTTTTTAGGGTATAGGAACATGAAGGCTGCTCTTATGGTTAGTAACGAATTGAAAATCCTTTTTACTAGTTAAACAAAAAAGTGGGTTTCCATTTGGGAAAAATAATTTATGATACTTTTAATCAGCTCAGTTCTATGACAGCTGCGGCCATTATTATTATGACATTCGAACAATTTAATTTTTTAAATAGATAGCCACATGTTTTTTCTTTATGACACAGTAACTGTGGTAGTATCCTAAGTGACGTTTAGGCTATACATATTTTGACAGACAATTTTTCGTTCAAAAATTTTAAATATTATTTTTCTCAAAAACGATTAATGTTAGATATAGAGTGTTAATATCCAAATTTATATAATTTTATTTAATTTAAGTACTTAATAAAAAATGGGGGCACTCATTTAAAATAAGAAAGTTGCTGTCAACTTCCGGTATTTCTGGAAGTGCCGCCACATTGAAAATATTTTTAATCGATAGATCTCGTTGTGAAACTATGATGTGCAAAAAATCTCCGAGCTAGATGTTGTAGTTCTCTAGAAACTTCTAATGCACGCTCAGTCTGAGACACCCTGTATATGAGGACGCTACAGTTTGTGTTAGGCTTCATGAAGATACTAACAACTCCCACATAGAAAAAGGTGTACGCCAAGGCGACACCATCTCTCCAAAAGTATTTAATAATTTGCTCCAATAATGTGCAAACAGATAGAATTGAACAAACTGGGTATAAATATAAATGGCGAAAACTTGAACTATCTGCGATTTGCTGATGACATTGGCTTGATATCCGATTGCATAAGTAAAGCCCAAGAAATGTTAAAAAAATTGAATGCAACCTCTGAATAAATGGGACTAAAAATCAATATCTCAAAAAAAACCAAGTAATAACAAGCCTAGTAATTGGCGGTGGAATATACAGGGTGGCCCATCGAAAACGTTCCACCAAGGCATAACAGCTAGAGCAATTTTTTTTTCAGAAAGTTCAAAACACGTCGATTTTGTTTGCGAGGGACAACTTTTGTCCCAAAATGATTGCAAAATCTTCCAACCCTCTAAGCAGGGGTGTCATCCCCAGTTTTTTCAAATGGGAAAGGGGGTCAAGTGGTACCGCAATGAAAAGGGCTTTCTATTCTCTATACTTTCCCGCTTTGTTTTGAAAATCGGTCGAGTCATTGAGAAAATATGAAGGATTGAAATTTGAAAAGCTTATTTAAACATTTATCAGAGTAAATGATAAGGATAAATTCCTTCGTCCAATTTGCTGTTTTTTCTTATTATTTCTAGATGTTTATACGCATTTTTTCACTTGCCACAAGGTTGGACGATCAGGTGCGGTAGTTGCTAGATAGCTGTTCTGTGACTTGCGCGTTGAAGTTCTTCTCAATATCGTTAAACTGACCGACAATAGAATTTCCAAAAATACCAGCCCACACGTTCAATTTCTGAGGGTTTTGTGTGTGCACCTCGTGAAAATCCCTGGGGTTGTCCTCAGCCCAATACCGACAGTTGTGCCGATTAACTACACCATTCAAAAAGAAAGTACACTTATCCGAAAAACACACATTAAATAGCAAATTATTCTTAATCGCCACTCATTTACTCATAGTTTCACAAAATTGCAAGCGGCGGTCAAAATCGTCTTCGTTGGGTGCTTGTACCAACTGAATTTTGTACGGGTGTTTTTTTTAATATCCTTTGGACACTTGTACGATTCACGCCGGTCTCATTGGCTAGTTTTCTTGTACTCAGCGTACTATCCATGGCAACTTGGCCCAATACGAATACCTCCATAGTTTCATTTACTACAGGATTTTCCCTCTGCCTCTTTTTTATTCATAGCTTAGGAACCTCTTTCATTGAAATTTTGCTACTAAATCGCGAACAATTTTGCCATAAAAGGTGTTTGTCAGGATGGCGTTCATTGAATATCTGCGCAAACCAATTGCCACATTCATTATTTTTAAAATAAAATTCGATTATTTTCACTTTTTCTGCAAGTGAGTACACCATAATTGTTAAAAAGTTTAACGATATTGAAAAGAACTTCAACGCACAAGTCACAGAACAGCTATCTAGCAACTACCGCACCTGATCGTTCAACCTTGTGGCAAGTGAAAAAATGAGTAAACATCTTGAAATAATAAGAAAAAACAGCAAATTGGCGGTAGTTGCTAGATAGCTGTTCTGTGACTTGTGCGTTGAAGTTCTTCTCAATATTGTTAAACTTTTTAACAATTATGATGTACTCACATGCAGAAAAAGTGGAAATAAGTTACACCCCTACAAAATTCAGTTGGTACAAGAACTCAACGAAGACGATTTTGACCGTCGCTTGCAATTTTGCGAAACTATGAGTGAACGAGTGGCGAATGATAATAATTTCCTATTTAATGTGTGTTTTGCGGATGAGTGTACTTTCTTTTTGAACGGTGTAGTTAATCGGCACAACTGTCGGTACTGGGCTGAAGACAACCCCAGGGTTTTTCACGAGGTGCACACACAAAACCCTCAGAAATTGAACGTGTGGGCTGGTATTTTTGGAAATTCTATTGTGGGTCCATTTTTTCTTCCTAGAAATCTAACAGGTGATATGTACTTGGATTTACTGGAAAATACCATCGACCCAGCCCTAACGGACATCATAGAGAACAATCATGGATACGTTGAAGCCGAACTAATATTTCAACAAGACGGTGCACCTCCACATCACTCTCAAAATGTGCGTAATTATTTAAATAATAACTTTCCTGGTCGGTGGATAGAACGAAGGGGTGCAATTGAGTGGCCTCCCCGGTCACCCGACTTGACTCCTTTAGACTTTTTTTCTATGGGGACACATATAAAGTAAAGTGTATAGCACTAGTAACCTAACCCGCCTCATTAGAAGACCTGCGAAGACGAATTATCTATCTTCAGAATGTTCGAGAAAGGTTTGAAAATAATTTGTATTACTGTATGGAGGGTTGACCGGAAACATTTTCAGCATTTGCTTCATTATTAACGTAAGTTTTTTTTAATTAATTCAATGTATGCGTTTTTTTGCAAAAAGTACTTTTCAAATTTCAATCCTTCATATTTTCAAAATGACTCGACCGATTTTTAAAAACGAAGCGTGGAAATATAGAGAATAGAAAGCCCTTTTCATTGCGACGCCACTTGACCCCCCTTCCCATTTGAAAAAAGTTGGGGGATGACACACCCGCTTAGAGGGTTGAAGATTTTGCAATCATTTTTGAGGCAAAAGTTGTCCCCTTCACAAACAAAATTGACGTGTTTTTGGATTTTTTGAAAAAAAATACCCTGGCCGTTATGCCTTGCGGAACGTTTTCTATGGGCCACTCTGTATATTAACCAATATCAAATAGAAGAAACAACTTGCGAGCTTAACAGGCGAATAGGACCACAGATTATAAACTTATCGTCAAAAGCATTGTTTTCCATGGTTCCAATTTTCGGAGTCGCGTACTAGTTAGGTTACTAGTTTGCGCATAGGCACGCCCACATACGGCCTCTAAAAATGTGCACAGCGCCTGACCGGCCCAGTTATTACGCTGTTTAAACACGAGTTTATTTTTGCGCACAGGAAATTTTACTCGTTTGCTCATCGTCATAAAAATCAATTTTCGTACCACGAATTAGGGACAAGATTTTTATCTGTATACATATAGTATACCTAATCTGTGATAGGACTAACTTGGGCCGCCTATGGACGATTGAAATGCATTTTCAAAGGTGCACTTCCGATATGTTTGAAGAGACAGGTATTCAATCAATGTACTACCTGTTCTAATCTTTGGTGCGGAGACCCTAACACTAACCAAAAAAATTGTAAGCAAAATCAGAATAACGCAAAGAGCCATGGAAAGATCAATGTTGAAGTACGAAACGTAACAAAAGTCATGGATGCCATAGAGGAAATAACTACTTTGAAATGGTATTGGACAGGGCACATTGCAAGGCTAAACGATGACCGATGGACAAAGAGAACAATAGAAAGGAGGCTAAGACATGGCGCATTCAGGAGTAGAGGCCGTCCTCCAACTAGATGGTTGACGACTTAAGGCATACCCACAGTAACTGGATGCAAATAGCTCAAGATAGGGAGTTATGGAAGCAAACGTGGGAGGTCTACGTCCAGCAGTGGACATTAGTGGCTGGTTGATGATGGTAGCTCTTTGTCATTTACTTATCATTGCCTAGTACAAGGAATTGTGCATTTTCCAAGCTATCGCATTGAAATAGAATATATATTTAAATGCTGTGAATGCTATTGAGCTCACTAGTTGTTAGTAGACTCTAGATTATAATATTATTATCATTTATTATCTTTTGTTTTGTCATTATTTTTTTATTTATGGCTGAACCAGTGAGCAAAGTTGTTATTTATAACAATAGCATGTCCTTTCTAGTGAATGCTCGTTCATGTGTTTAGAGCTTCTTCTATATATTAAAGTATTCCAAAGAACAAACCCACATAAAACCACACTTAACCGGTGGAATGTATAATGAATAAATAATAATATAGGTTTATAGAATTTTTTATAAACTCAAACGCAACTTTACTGAGTTGCTTTTAATAGTAGTCAAATTCATTTATTTCATATGTACTTTGCTTTTAATAACATTCTTTGTCACTGTAAACAGAATAGCGGGAAAGACGCTTCTGGACAGGGAGAGAAATGAAAGCATAAGAAGAGCGTGCAAGGTGGAAAATGTAAATGAGTGGGTACTCAGCAGAAAGGAAGAATGGAACGAGCATATCAGCAGAATGGACAACAGAAGGATAGTGAGAGTTGCACGCGACAAATCACCGTTAGGTCGCAGAAGCTTAGGACGTCCACGAAAACGGTGGAGCAACAACTTGTCAGTCTGACCGGTAGAGACGACGAAACCAAACAGGCGATTCGCCTAGTATGAAGAAGGAAGAAGAAGAAGAAGCTTCTTGTTATTTGAAAGTCTGATCTCCAGCCAATAAGTTGCCAATACAAAACATATTTTTCCTCGATAAATATAAACTCTTTATTATACCTTGCTTTTTCATCATCTTTAGAAAGAAATACAAATATTTAGGTCATCAGATTTAGAGGAAAAACTAAGTTAACGGAGGAAAACGGTTTTATTACTTAAATAACTCCGTTTCTCTAGTGGTGAAAATCGAGAAAATCCCTGGTTAAAAATAAAATAATAATCACGCGATACTCGACCTCTGCCATTTGCCCTCTCTCTTTCTCTCTCAGGGAGATTTATCGTCGGCAATAATAGTCCTCGAAGCCAATTTTCTATCTGGGTTTATGTTATTTTAGCGCAATTTCATTATATTCGATCGAAATGGGAAGGACGGTTAGAGATGTCACAGAGGCGGCACCAAAGTCAATAACCGTTTCAAAATTACAAACTAACATCGAGTAGATGAAATTCGATGAGAAAAATTTAATTTCGATATGGTTTCCTTGTTCAGTCTATACAGTAATAATAAAAAAATCTTGTTTACTCAACTCTGTTCATAATCGACTTTATTTTAAACTGCTGTTTATTGAAGTATTCTATTTATACTGAGATGACCCGCCTATTTAAAAATAAACATATTTCTTCAAATCCAAAAGATTCCGTTTTAAAACACTCTGTATGCATAAATATTGATTTTTAAAATAGGCTGTACTTAAACTGCCGTTAAACGGTAGCTTACTAAAATGCCGTTAATAGGTATGACGTCGTTGATGTGACGCACTTGACGGCTTTATGAAATATAGGAATTTTATAAGGACTAACCAACGCTATCCACTCCACCAAATAACCAACTTAACCAACGCAACTAACCCCGACACTGATAAAAAATATAAAAAACAAATATAAATTAGTAAAAATCAAACCAAACCCACCAAATAACCAACTAACTAATGAATTAACACCCTCCAAATAACCATTACTTTCCGCCGACATGAACGACGTCACAATATCTATTAACGGCATTTTAGTAGGCTCCCGTTTAACGGCTGTTTAAGTACACTGTTTAAAATATTACTAGCTTTTTCCCGCGACTACGTTCGCGTTACACCTCGAATCGTTCATGCATTGATTTAAATGATTGTTTACTTCTTTATAGATAAAGCTAGTGAGCCTTACCAATGCACTATTTAAACTATGTTTTTAAGAGTTTTAGAGCTACTCGTATTTCATATGAAAGATATTAATTGTCGATTTTTTGGATATTATACAGGACAAGTCTTGAATAAGGTGCAAATATTTTCGGGGCTGGTAGATCTCGATAAAAAAAACATATTTTCCCTTTACCGTTTTTGGTTTGGTTTAATAAAACTAAACAAATAACCGAGTTATTTTACTTTAAAAATTTCCAAAAAAAAAAATATTTTTTGCTTAAATTTTGAGAACCACTTCAGCTTTTCGGGTTTTTTTATCTGGTAAATTTAATCTACCACCTATGTTGCCATATTCTCAAGAAATTATGTTTTTTAACTAAAAAAAATCCAAAAGGTTTTTCAAAAAATTACAAATTTTCAAAAAAAAAAATTCGCGTTAAAACTCCTAATCGTGTTTCTGGGGTCAATTATACTACCGCTAAGAATAATTGCACTTATTTAAGACTCATCCTGTATATCTTTTCAAAAAATCGATTTTGTTATTACACATTTTTTACTTAAAATTTTAAAAAGCCGTCAATATGCCAATTTCAAGAGCATTTTTATTCTCTTTAAATATTATTATGTATTTGAAAAAAATCCGAAAGTTTATATAACTTTATGACACACTTTGTATACCAAAAATCAGCAAATTTTCATTCCCTATTCTAATCCCTAATGGTATAAATTTCATAAATTCGCTTTATCCAAATAATTAACTCATGTCTTTTAAATGATCCTTTGTGCAAATTTTTTTGTGTATAATCCCGAGGTCACCAAGTTTTATATAAATTTTTACTAACTTTACAAGCATTATAAAGCTTGTTTTTTAATATTAGTTAATGAATTTCAAAAATCTCTTCTAATTCCTTTTGTAGGATTTCATTCTTCTAGACCAGATAGTAAGGAATTTTCATACAACAAATTGTTCTGACATAATTTTATTCTCTAAGAGGATGAATTTCCTAAAATCGCTTTGTGTAGCTAATTCACTAAACACTAATGTCATTTAAACGAACCTTTGGGCTAATATTTATGTATCTAAAGCTTGCGGTATGAACTGTCCCCTAAAATATCTAAAAACTTGATATAATCTGACACACCACTGACAATGACAAATAATTTATTTCTGGAGGTATTGTGTGTAGGTGTTTTTCAGGTATGTTTTAGTATTTAGTCATTTTACACAAAGAAATAGCCATTAAAAAATATAAAACACTTCATAACAAATCTACACATTTCATTTAAAAAAAGAATCATCAAGATTGGTTCAATCATCAGTTTCGGCGGGATGGATGTAACAAAATAACCCTTTGAGCTTTTATATACATATGTAGGGATTTGAGGAGGGGGAAATTAGACAACAACATAGATGATCGGTGTTAGGTAATAGCTGTTAGACGACCTTTCGAGACGCACTGATGTTATTTTGGTTTGTAAATTTTGGTTATTGTGACAAAGAATGTTATTAAAGGCCAAAGTACATTTATGAAATAAATGAATTCGATTACTATTAAAAGCAACTCAGTAAAGTTGCGTTTGAGTTTATAAAAAATTCTATAAACCTATATTATTATTTATTCATTATACATTCCACCGGTTAAGTATGGTTTTATCTGGGTTTGTTCTTTCTTTGAGTAATCAATTGTTATGGTCACTTCCTGTTTCACCGGAAATAACTACAACTTTTGATTTTTAAATGGCATCACCCTCGTTAAGTTTTTACTTTATTCGATAGAAAATAACACTCTGATCTTATCTTCTAGGAGCTAGATGCCTGACGCACTATTACCGGACCCTGTATAGTAATTCCATGTAAAGTAATTTAGTATCTTAGCTAATAAGTTAGTACCCTTACCTGTGGTTGAATAAAATAAAACACCGCCAGTCGTCATGGATAGTTATGATTTAATAAAGGAAATAGCATTTGACCAATAGGAAAATATTAATTTGCAAATACTGCAAATACATATTTTGAAAATTGTTGTATTTAGATAATATGTAAAAAACTTGACATCAAAGTTATTTAAAAAAAATATTTCGAAATAAATTTTTTTTTAAACTATGTTTTTAATTAGATTTATATATCCAAAGACCTATATGTTAATACTACAATAATGAAAATTGTTCACATTCTCGTGATTCTTTTATATGTATTTTTTTAATTTACCGTGCTTTGTAGGCTTTGTACCAATCAATGTATACAATCAGTGGAGTTAAATATATTTTTGTTTTATATGATGTATGATAAATTAAACTTGTTTTTGTATTCAGTTCAATAATCCGACAGGCTTGGAATATTTAGTATCGTTTATATGGTATATATCCTTTGTTTCTGATTTTAATTATTTATGTTATGTTTTATTTTATGACTATTTTTGTGGAAGTCTCTTTCGCAAAATAAATCATTTGTAATGGTGATGATAAAGCAAAGAAAGAATTTCCATTAACATATAAACTGGATAAAATTTTCTCACATTTATAACAGCATGAGAAAAAAACAATATGGCGATATTATTATATCACTTGGTAATATTTGAGGGGTAGTTTCATCTCGTTGGAATTTGACTTTCGAAAAATCCGTTTGACAAAAAATAAACTTTTTACGTCAAGCAGTTTAAGCAGAATCGTGGTTAATCAATTACCCAACTTTTTGGAACACGATTTTAAAAAAATTTAAAATATGTAAAAAAACAAAATAAATTATGCGTGTCCAAGCTTTTTCCAAGCAAATATTGTAATATTTGAGGGGCGTTTTCACCCTCTTGGAATTTGAGATTCGAGAAACCCCTCCTTATCGAACCTCTACACCCCACAGTCAATCCGTTTGCTAAAAATCAGCTTTAAACGTCAAGTAGTTTAAGCAGAATCGTGATTACTCAATGGTCATATTTTATGACACTCTGTATAAATTTTTAAAAATTTAAAATATGTAAACAACCAAAATAAAATATACGTGTTTAGAAGTTGTTTTCCGAAGAACCTTACCATTTTTCTAAACTAAAAAAAGTTTTTTTATTTTATTTTTCTAGTTGTTTCATTCTATTATTTGCACAGCTTTTCGAAAAATTGTTCCTTCTTAATAGAACCTCTACACCTAAAAGTCAATCCGTTTTCCAAAAAATCAGCTTTTTACATCAAGCGCTTAAGCAGGATTCGTAAGTAATCCATTACCAAGATTTTTCCGAAAACACCCTGTATACATTTTAAAATCTTAAAATATGTAAAAAAACAAAATAAAATATAACTGTTTAAGAGTTTTTCCAAAAAAAAAAAAAAAAATTTTAAATAAAAAATTTATTTTTTTTTTGAGGGGTGGTTTTACCCCTTGGAAACTGGAATTTCGAAAAGTCCCTTTTTATCGATCCTTTACACCCTAGAATCTACCTGTATGCCAAAATTGTGCTTTTTACGTTGAGTGGTATGAGCAGGGTCGTGATTAATCAGTTAGTCACTTAATAGGTTTTATATATTAGTTAGATATTAAATACATCAATTGTTATTGACGCTGTTTGCACTTTCATTCTAAAGATAAACAGGCTGTAACTTTTTTTCACACGATTTATTTTTAGTGGCTCTCGGCATCGTAATGTTGCTATCATTGCTTCATCAGTTTGAGTTAGTAATGACCGTAATGAAAACTCTAAGAGATAAGATCGTTGGCTATTGATGCTAGTTATAAACATTACAGCACGGTAATGACTTGAGGTGAATAATTTCGTGTGAAGAGAAAAACACAATTGTAAGAAACAGACGAAGGCCGATGACGATATATTAGGATATTAAGGAACGAGCTGAGGTTGCAAGACCCACGGTCTTGTTTTCGGAGCGGCATGAAATATGAGTAGACTTTAAGTTTAACTGAAAGTTTCGGTTTTGTTTCTTAAAAAAAAGTAATAACTTACCGATTAGAAGGAGGCTCTTTCCTTATATGTAGATCAGAGAGTTAAAAAGAAAATATGAATGAAAAAGAAAAATAAGGATAGTCTTAGTCTGAGTCTTTTAGCAAGATCCTTGTATCGTTCATCGGATCGTGTGTAAAAATATAATTGGTTTTAAAGTGGTCGTTTGAATGTTTTATTGGAGTGTGTTCTATGGTCAGCGGTGCGGGATAGTACACGTGCATACTTGTGAACGTTTTATATACTTTTGGTGAATTTTGATTAAAAAACTTACAGGTGTCCCAGAAATAAGTTGGCTGGATTGTGATTTTGTGGTGTGAGAAAGTTTATTTTGGATTATATTTGACATTGTTTAAAGTTCGTCAAGTTCAAGTTCGAGCGACAGTTCTGATTATGGCCGTTATGAAAGGAATCGAAGATCTCGCCGTCAACGAAAAAGGCGCGTTTCACCAACACCTGAATCACATACTCCTCCACGTTCGTCTATGCCGGTTGCTGTTGATACAGATGGCCTAGCCACACCATCAAGTGTACAGTTTTCAGGTTTGGAGGAAGCCAATCAAAAAAATTATTCAACTGAACAACTGCGTCAAAGACTTAATGGATACACGGGTAGCTAAAAGATTGGGGGGTAAAAATTCGTTATAAAATAATATTATTATGGTCAAAAGAATATATTAAAATCGAATTAAAACGAGAAAAGTTTCCTGGACTGGGTCCTTTGAACTGGATGGAATGTGTCCATCAGCAGTTTACCATAAGCTGAAGAAGTAGGATTCTTCGATTGGCGGGTATAAATTCGTCATAAAATAATATTATTATCACCAAAAGAATATATTAAAACCGAATTATAATGAGAAAAGTTTCCTGGACTGGGTCCGTTTGAACTGGATGGCATGTGTCCATCAGCAGTTTACCTTTAGCTGAAGAAGTATGATTCTTCGATTGGGGGGTATAAATTCGTTATAAAATAATATTATTATCACCAAAAGAATATATTAAAACCTAATTATAATGAGAAAAGTTTCCTGGGCTGGGTCCTTTTGAACTGGATGGCATGTGTCCATCAGCAGTTTACCATTAGCTGAAGAAGTATGATTCTTCGATTGGGGGGTATAAATTCGTTATAAATTAACATTATTATGGTCAAAAAAATATATTAAAACCGAATTAGAACGAGAAAACATTCCTGGACTGGGTCCTTTCGAACTGGATGGCATGTGTCCATCAGCAGTTTACCATTAGCTGAAGAAGTATGTTTCTTCGATTGGGGGGTATAAATTCGTTATAAAATAATATTATTATCACCAAAAGAATATATTAAAACCGAATTATAATGAGAAAAGTTTCCTGGACTGGGTCCTTTTGAACTGGATGGCATGTGTCCATCAGCAGTTTACCATTAACTGAAGAAGTACGATTCTTCGGCTGGGGGATATAAATTCATTATTAAATAACATTATAATCATCAAAAGAATATATTAAAACCGAATTATAACGAGAAAAGTTTCCTGGACTGGGTCCTTTTGAACTGGATGGCATGTGTCCATCAGCAGTTTACCATTAGCTGAAGAAGTATGATTCTTCGATTAGGGGGTAAAAATTCGTTATAAAATAACATTGTTATGGTCAAAAGAATATATTAAAACCGAATTAAAACAAGAAGTTTCCTGGACTGGGTCCTTTTGAACTGGATGGAATGTGTCCATCAGCAGTTTACCATAAACTGAAGAAGTAGGATTCTTCGGTTGTGGGGTATAAATTCATTATTAAATAATATTATTATTATCAAAAGAATATATTAAAACCGAATAATAACGAGAAAACTTTCCTGCAGTGGGTCCTTTTGAACTGGATGGAATGTGTCCATCAGCAGTTTACCATAAGCTGAAGAAGTAGGATTCTTCGGTTGTGGGGTATAAATTAATTATTAAATAACATTATTATCATCAAAAGAATATATTAAAACCAAATTATAATGAGAAAAGTTTCCTGGACTGGGTCCGTTTGAACTGGATGGCATGTGTCCATCAGCAGTTTACCAGTAGCTGAAGAAATATGATTCTTCGATTGGGGGGTAAAAATTCGTTATAAAATAACATTGTTATGGTCAAAAGAATATATTAAAACCGAATTAAAACGAGAAGTTTCCTGGACTGGGTCATTTTGAACTGGATGGCATGTGTTCATCAGCAGTTTACCATTAGCTGAAGAAGTATGATTCTTCGATTGCGGGGTAAAAATCCGTTATAAAATAATATTATTATGGTCAAAAGAATATATTAAAATCGAATTAAAACGAGAAAAGTTTCCCTGGACTGGGTCCTTTTGAACTGGATGGAATGTGTCCATCAGCAGTTTACCATAAAGCTGAAGAAGTAGGATTCTTCGATTGGCGGGTATAAAAATTCGTTATAAAATAATATTAGTATGGTCAAAGAATATATTAAAACCGGAATTATAATGAGAAAAGTTTCCTGGACTGGGTCCTATTTGAACTGGATGGCATGTGTCCATCAGCAGTTTACAACTAGCTGAAGAAGTATATGATTCTTCGATTGGGTGGTATAAATTCGTTATAAAATAATATTATTATCACCACAAAAAGAATATATTAAAGATCGAATTATAATGAGAAAAGTTTCCTGAACTGGGTCCTTTTGATCTGGATGGCACGTGTCCATCAGCAGTTTACCATTAGCTGAAGAAGTATGATTCTTCGATTGGCGGGTATAAATTTGTTATCAAATAACATTATTATGGTCAAAAAAATATATTAAAACCGAATTATAACGAGAAAACAAAGTTTCCTCGACTGGGTCCTTTGAACTGGATGGCATGTGTCCATCGGCAGGTTTACCATTAGCTGAAGAAGTATGATTCTTCGATTGGGTGGTATAAATTCGTTATAAAATAATATTATTATCACCAAAAGAATATATTAAACCGAATTATAATGAGAAAAGTTCCTGGACTGGGTACTTTTGAACTGGATGGCATGTGTCCATCAGCAGTTTACCTGTAGCTGAAGAAGTATGATTCTTTGATTGGGGGTAAAATTCGTTATAAAATAACACATTGTTATGATCAAAAAGAATATATTAAAACCGAATTATAACGAGAAAGTTTCCTGGACTGGGTCCGTTTACGAACTGGATGGCATGTGTCCATCAGCAGTTTACTCAGTAGCTGAAGAAATATGATTCTTCGATTGGGGGGTAAAAATTCGTTATAAAATAATATTGTTATGAGATCAAAGAATATATTAAAACCGAATTAAAACGAGAAGTTTCCTGGACTGGGTCATTTTGAACTGGATGGCATGTGTTCATCAGCAGTTTACCATTAGCTGAAGAAGTATGATTCTTCGATTGCGGGGTAAAAATCCGTTATAAAATAATATTATTATGGTCAAAAGAATATATTAAAATCGAATTAAAACGAGAAAAGTTTCCTGGACTGGGTCCTTTGAACTGGATGGAATGTGTCCATCAGCAGTTTACCATAAGCTGAAGAAGTAGGATTCTTCGATTGGCGGGTATAAATTCGTCATAAAATATATTATTATCAAAAAGAATATATTAAAACCGAATTATAATGAGAAAGTTTCCTGGACTGGGTCCGGTTTGAACTGGATGGCATGTGTCCATCAGCAGTTTACCTAGCTGAAGAAGTATGATTCTTCGATTGGGGGTATAAATTCGTTATAAAAATAAACATTATTATCACCAAAAGAATATATTAAAACCTAATTATAATGAGAAAAGTTTCCTGGGCTGGGTCCTTTTTTGAACTGGATGGCATGTGTCCATCAGCAGTTTACAAATTCAAGCTGAAGAAGTATGGATTCTTCGATTGGCGAGGTATAAATTCTGTTATAAATTAATTATTATTATAGTCAAAAAATATATTAAAACCGAATTAGAACGAGAAAACATTCCTGGACTGGGTCCTTTCGAACTGGATGGCATGTGTCCATCAGCAGAAAACATTTACCACTAGCTGAAGAAGTATGATTCTTCGATTGGGGGGTATAAATTCGTTATAAAATAATATTATTATCACCGAAGGATATATTAAAACCGAATTATAATGAGAAAAGTTTCCTGGACTGGGTCCTTTTGAACTGGATGGCATGTGTCCATCAGCAGTTTACCAGTAGCTGAAGAAGTATGATTCTTCGATTGGGGGGTAAAAATTCGTTATAAAATAACATTGTTATGGTCAAAAGAATATATTAAAACCGAATTATAATGAGAAAAGTTTCCTGGACTGGGTCCGTTTGAACTGGATGGCATGTGTCCTTCAGCAGTTTACCATTAGCTGAAGAAGTATGATTCTGTAATTGGAGGGTATAAATTCGTTAAAAAATAACATTATTATCATCAAAAGAATATATTAAAACCGAATTATAACGAGAAAAGTTTCCTGGACTGGGTCCGTTTGAACTGGATGGCATGTGTCCATCAGCAGTTTACCATTAGCTGAAGAAGTGTGATTCTTCGATTGGTGGGTATAAATTCATTATAAAATAATATTATTATCACCAAAAGAATATATTAAAACCGAATTATAATGAGAAAAGTTTCCTGGACTGGGTCATTTTGAACTCGATGGCATGTGTCCATCAGCAGTTTACCATTAGCTGAAGAAGTATGATTCTGGGATTGGAGGGTATAAATTCGTTATAAAATAATATTATTATCACCAAAAGAATATATTAAAACCGAATTATAATGAGAAAAGTTTCCTGGACTGGGTCCTTTTGAACTGGATGGCATGTGTCCATCAGCAGTTTACCAGTAGCTGAAGAAGTATGATTCTTCGATTGGGGGGTAAAAATTCGTTATAAAATAACATTGTTATGGTCAAAAGAATATATTAAAACCGAATTAAAACGAGAAGTTTCCTGGACTGGGTCCTTTTGAACTGGATGGCATGTGTCCATCAGCAGTTTACCATTAGCTGAAGAAGTATGATTCTGTAATTGGAGGGTATAAATTCGTTATAAAATAACATTATTATCATCAAAAGAATGTATTAAAACCGAATTACAACGAGAAAAGTTTCCTGGACTGGGTCCTTTTGAACTGGATGGTATGTGTCCATCAGCAGTTTACCATTAGCTGAAGAAGTATGATTCTGTCATTGGAGGGTATAAATTCATTATAAAATAACATTATTATCATCAAAAGAATATATTAAAACCGAATTATAACGAGAAAAGATTCCTGGATTGGGTCCTTTTGAACTGGATGGCATGTGTCCATCAGCAGCTTACCATTAGCTGAAGAAGTATGATTCTGGGATTGGAGGGTATAAATTCGTTATAAAATAAGATTATGATCATCAAAAGAATATATTAAAACCGAATTATAACGAGAGAAGTTACCTGGACTGGGTCCGTTTGAACTGGATGGCATGTGTTCATCAGCAGTTTACCATTAGCTGAAGAAGTATGATTTTTCCGTTGGGGGATATAAATTCGATATAAAATAACATTATTATGGTCAAAAGAATGTACTAAAACCGAATTAAAACGAGAAATGGTTCCTGGACTGGGTCCTTTTGAACTGGTTGGCATGTGTCCATCAGCAGTTTACCATTAGTTGAAGAAGTATGATTCTTCGATTTGGGTAACAGTCCCGGAAATTAAACGGAGACCAAAAAAAAAGAGTCCATTACTCATTTATGATACCAAAGAACAAACCGACGCTCTATATAATCCTGATTTTTTTCACCCGCCACAAGCTTCCATTTTCCGGAAAATTCTACCAACAAAACCGGGCAAAAAGCACTAATGAGCCCTCTGTGACGGCCACGGGGAGGCGGGGACAGCGCTCGTAAATCCGGCAACATTGCCCGAGCGCTGACAGATATCGGCACTTGTCCGCTTGTAATTTGTCCCTAAATTGCACATAATTTTTCCGGGCTCTGTTAATGTTTTAGGGTCCTTTGTGCTCTCGTCGGGGGCGTTTTGCCTAAAATATATTGCGTTTTCTCCGGTCTTCTTTATTTGTTATTTTTTGTAGCTAGAACGGGTCAAGGATTAGCTGACAGGAGTAATGTTTGTTCCTCTTTATTATTAAAATTCTATGATATATAGTCATATATGTCGATAACTTTTTTGATTTGCCAAAATGTCTTTTTTTTAATTAATTTTTTTGTTCTTTAATTCGAACTTTTAAACGAGTATTATGTTAAAACAAAATAAAATGGTTCTTACTTTTAAGATGCTGCTTCTTAGTTCATGAGGTAACTAAAATAGCGCAAATAAAATAAACATAGGATTTAGGGGCGTTGTTGAATATGTTGAGAAGTTTTATTATACCAGCATTAAATAAGTTAGATTAATGACTGTGTGATTAATTTTGTTTGTGTAAACCATACATTAATAGTGTAAGGAAGATATATGAGTCTATGAGAACTATCTATTATATTTAAAAGCATAAAATATTGAAGGCCAGATTTTTTGTTTTTTAAAGTTATGCTGATATTATAATCTTTGCAAAATGTACACTACCTAGTGCTGTTCAAGTGGATGGTATTGCTTTTAACACACGATCTCACTTAATACCAAACTTTTTCACATCTGCTTTAACCCTCAAACATACTGAAATATCAGGATATTTTTGTAAAATATCCCGTTTTTTTGCTCCTATATAGAATTCTTGACATTGATGATAGATATCTTTATATCTTTATATTTTTATCGAGTTTTTGTAAGCAGAGCAGCATAACAGATGTTTTAAAAATGACAGTCACATTAAATTATAGTATAGACATTATTTAATGAATAACTTGTAAATAAAATTCTTTTTACACTTTGAAATTCACTCGTAATATATACAGGGTGGCCCATCGAAAACGTTCCGCAAGGCATAACGGCTAGGGTAATTTTTTTTTCAAAAAATTCAAAAACACGTCAATTTTGTTTGTGAGGGGGACAACTTTTGCCCCAAAAATGATTGCAAAATCTTCAACCCCCTAAGCGGATGTGTCATCCTCCAATTTTTTGGGAAGAACTTGACCCCCACATGACCCCCCTTGGGAAGGGGGGTCAAGTGGTGCCGCAATGAAAAGGGCTGTCTATTCTCTACACTTTCCCGCTTCATTTTTGAGAATCGGTCGAGTCATTGAGAAAATATGACAGATTGAAATTTGAAAAGTTTATTTAAACATTGATCAGAATAAATGATAAGGATAAATTCCTTCGACCAATTTGCTGTTTTTTCTTATTATTTCTAGATGTTTACGCATTTTTTCACTTGCTACAAGGTTGAACGATCAGGTGCGGTAGTTGCTAGATAGCTGTTCTGTGACTTGAGCGTTGAAGTTCTTCTCAATATCGTTAAACTGACCCACAATAGAATTTCCAAAAATACCAGCCCACACGTTCAATATCTGAGGGTTTTGTGTGCACACCTCGTGAAAAACCCTGGGGTTGTCCTCAGCCCAGTACCGACAGTTGCGCCGATTAACTACACCGTTCAAAAAGAAAGTACACTCATCCGAAAAACACACATTAAATAGGAAATTATTATCATTCGCCAGTCCTTCACTCATAGTTTTACAAAATGGCAAGCGACGATCAAAATCGTCTTCGTCGAGTTCTTGTACCAACTGAATTTTGTACGGGTGGAACTTCCGTTTTTTTAATATCCTTTGGACATTTGTACGATTCTCATTGGCTAATTTTCTTGTACTCAGAGCTTGAGCCAATACGAATACCTTCATAGCTTCATTTACTACAGGATTTTTCCTCTGCCTCTTTTTATTCATAACGGAACCAGTTTCGTGAAATTTTGCTGCTAACTCGCGAACAATTTTGCCATAAAGGAGTTTGTCAGGATGGCGTTCATTGATTATCTGCGCAACCCGATTGCCACATTCATTATTTTTAAAATAAAGTTCTATTATTTCCACTTTTTCTGCAAGTGAGTACACTATAATTGTTAAAAAGTTTAACGATATTGAGAAGAACTTCAACGCACAAGTCACAGAACAGCTATCTAGCAACTACCGCACCTGATCGTTCCACCTTGTGGCAAGTGAAAAAATGCATAAAAATCTAGAAATAATAAGAAAAAACAGCAAATTGGTCGAAGGAATTTATCCTTATCATTTACTCTGATCAAACTACTCAAATTTTAATCCTTCATATTTTCTCAATGACTCGACCGATTTTCAAAAACGAAGGGGATAATTATAGAGAATAGAAAGCCCTTTTCACTGCGGTACCACTTGACCCCTCTTCCCATTTGAAAAAATTTGGGGGATGACACCCCCGTTTAGAGGGTTGAAGATTTTGTAATTTATTTTTGGGGCAAAAGTTGTCCCCTTCACAAACAAAATTGACGTGTTTTTGAATTTTCTGAAAAAAAAAAATTACCCTGGTCGTTATGCCTTGCGGAACGTTTTCGACGGGCCACCCTGTATAGCTGCATTCTAATCCAAGTCTATTTACAGGAAAGCATAAAATCCATTATTAACAGAGAAGCTTTTCGGTGACTGCGGCTATCGCTGGCCCTTAGGGTCCAGCCCATTAAGTCCATTACCACCTGAGTTACGGACGCGGCGCCGACAGGAGCTTACCATGAATCCTGCGGGATTAAACGGGATGCGGGCCGAGATTAACCTATAGTTTGGACTGTGTCCAGGAGCGGAAGTCATCGGTAAGCCGAGCGGGATTAGGAATTTGGCGATGCGTCTACACAAGGGAATCTATTACTATGCGGAATATTTAGTTTAACCGTCTATAGCCACGATTATTGCATGTGTGTTAAGTCGGAGACATTACACAGAGAAAACTCTGTCGTATCTACAAAATTAATATCATATCGTCAATGATAATAATGATATTGAATGAACTTAACCTTGTTTGAAGCAATTTGACCATGTCTTGAAATTAAGCTTTTATTGTTCTTAAAGGGATTTTACCGAGGATTTTACTTTTATGTTTAATTTAATATATCACTATATTTCATTTCATACATTTTTATTAGTGTTTAAATAAAGTATTATATTTGATATCATAATAATTGACCTTATTTTTTCTTCTTCTTCCTTTTTCTTCTATATTAGTAGTAATAGAGTTTATCCAAGGCCACCTGGGCACTAAAAGATCATAAAAAATATCACAGTTTCGACTACTACAGTTTTGACTGCTAGTTAATTTTTTCTTTTTTTCTTCAGAGATCATTTTTTAAATTGTTTAGCTTATTAAAGACATTTTTTGTAATTATTGTGACTGACTTTGATCGTGCTTCCAGCATTTAAGACGACCGATTTGTCAAAATCTATCAATTTTTATCGTAAAACCCAAAGCTAAAAATAGATGAGCCAATTTATACATATGGATGCAAGTCACAAAGAAGGTTTTATTTATTAAGATCTCCTATGGTTGTTGTTACTGACTCCGCTTTGTTATCAAACCACTGAAAATATCTTGCTTTTTAAGAACTTACTTCTCGCCATCTCATAAATAAAGCAGTTGCAATTCGATACTCCTCAATATCCTTTGTGACAAAAACCGAGAAACCCCAAAACGAAATTTATTAGAGCCTAGTCACAAACACATACGCCAAAGCTCATTTTAAAGTCCAATTACATCAGCGGGACGTAGAGCTCCATCCAGGAGGAACAAAAGCCAGGGAAGATTAACGGGTCTAATGGCGGATAAGGACAGAGAAAAGAAAAAGAGCATTGAGACGTTAAGGGTGGGACCCGACTGATCGATGTGACGTGTACAGTTCACATGCGGACCTTTACCTCTGCAGAGAAAGCCATTTCTTTCTCAATTTTTTATGCACCCCAAGATTTCGGAAAGCACAGGTAGATGGAGAGTTACCTGCGTGAAAGCAGAAGAAAGGAGGGTTACTTTGTGTCGGATTGGTTGAGATCTTATTCTCTATTTTTTTTTCTCGGTCCATTTCGAATGGGAAAGGTGATAAATCTGGCAGTGTGACGTCGGAATGTGAATTGATGGGAATTTGAGATCGTTTCGAGTGGTGTGTGTGTGTGAATTGGTGTATGTTTCGAGAAATAACTTATCTTGCTAGAAACGTATGAGAGATGACAGATAAACAAGTATCTTTATCTAGAAAAGTATGTTCAGTGAAAGGTTAACGACAGGGATGATATGTTTATAAAATAGATTTTTTTTAAGTACTCAAAACACCAACACCAAAAAACATTGGATTTAAAGCTAAGCAAATAATTATAATAAACTTGATAATGTACCTGTGTACCAATATCTTCTGTTTGTGTACTAGAAAGTATATTTTCATGCGTTTTTCCATCGATATGGGTTTGTAGCTTCTGAATAACGGTCTAGGTAAAGCATCTAGCTCATTTGCTAGCTCAGAATTAGAATTATTGGAGTTAAGCAACTCGCATTTTCATTGGAGGACATTCTCATATTCATTTCAAACCAATAATCAACGAGAACATTCGTATAATTTACCAAAATTACTGAAAATCACTATAAATAATGTAAACAAAACAGACCACACGAATTGTTGGTTAGGTTCAAAATTTCTTCTCCTCTTAAATAAATTAACATTACTAGGTATTTGAATAAAAGTGTGTAGTTTGGATGGTATTCCACAAAATTTGCAGTCTATTGAGGAAACAGAAAATAATTGAAAAAAATATTTATATTTAAACAGCATGATACATTTTCAAACATGTCCTTCAAATCAGAAAGAAAGAAATTTATTTCTTTTTAAACAATTTCAATAAAAAAAACAAATAAATAAAACAATAATAACACGCTTGAAAAAACTTACCTGTTTTGATAAAAGTAATGTATGTTTTTTACACCTACATAACTACCCATAAAAATATTGCTTTGTTGGTTAAATCAGCACAGTATAAATCTTCTTAAGGAAAACGTTGGCCCACACTGAACATATTTTTGAACACGAATAAATATATGAACATTTCTCAATAAAAAGGTATAAAATTGAAAAAAAAAACAAGATCATTCAATATGTATGTGCCTATTTACTATTCATCATTTTTTCCTATGCGTGATCTATCCCTATAAATTTTCTTACTAGTTAAAGTTTATCATGCGGCATTTTGTTTTATATAAGCATAATTACTTCTGACATTTATGTAATTATTAATGGGCTGGTTATTACATGTAATTTACCGATCAATCAATAGCATTTGTAACAGCGGGTGTACCGACAGTAAATGTCACTATTAATATTGAAAGTTTACATTTTTTCAGCTCTTAACTAAGTGAGAGTGATCGGTTTAATTGTCTCGTTGATATTTAATAATTAGCAAAACGTAAAGTAATATTTATCGTTAATAATATTTATATACACTCACGCTATACAGGTTTGCAGAGTCTTTGAATTGTTGAAAATCTTACATTCTTTTTTAAATTTTCCTGTAAATTTTAGAAAACTTTTTGGAACTTTTATTCTCGTCGATTATAAAGGGGTTTATTCGTTAAAAATATATTCCTTTTCACTTTTAATGATTATTTTATATTAACTGATTCTATCAGTGGAAGCCAAATAATCGTTTCAGTTATTCTAAGACCATTAACAGAACTCTTATCAAATAGTGAAAACCTCGATTATGAAAAGCAAATATTTTCAGACAATTATAACGTTCCCGCAAGATACGCATACTTTCCTTTCATTACAATCTTTTCACGTCTTTTCTCTCTCATATGAAGCTTTCAAGCTTTGAATAACTAGAAATAAATTCCAAAAAATTTAATATACAGGGTGTTCCAGTGTTCCAGGTGTTATACAGTTTTAAACATCTTAATTTCTGAGATACAGGGTGGTAAAATTTTCCAAAAGAAAACTTTTTTTCGTAATAACTCTGATATTATTATAAATATCTTTATGAAACTTGATACACGACATTTATCCATCAAAATACCTTTTTAATTTTATTTATTTCAACCATTGCCGTCCATACGGGTTTTGTATTGAATATTTTTGAAGAAAAATTTAGTACATTACTGACTTATTAACTAGAGACTGTTAAAATAAAAATTACTTTCAAGTTCTCCATTCATTTCTAAACAAATTTTATTTCATGATTTTTTTTGTCCGGTGCATATTTATTGCTTAAAAAAATTAAAGTCAGTTTACTTGAGGGTCAAATCGCTGAAAATCTGATGCGGTGACTGTTGTGTGGAATTCGTTTCTGCATCGGCTGGACGGAAATTAAGAAATAAATATTTTAATATACAAAAAATATTTTTTTGTATATTAAAATATGCATTTTGATGCATGGAAGATGTGTATCAAATATAATGTCAGGGATATTTTGAAAAAAAAAAAAATTACCACCCTCTATCTGAAAAGTTAAGATGTTTAGGACATTTATTCATATGAAGTATTTTTTCTTAGAATAGCTCTAAGAATCACCTCTTTAATTATTACCATGTCTTTAAGGAACACCCTGTATTTTATGAATTAATGAATGAGAGTAATTAACCGATACACTACTTTCGACTTCATATCTTTCGTTGGTAAGTGAAAAACTACATAATACTCCATTACTGTTCCAGTTACTCTAAGACCATTAACACGACCTTTACCAAATACTAGAAACCTTAATAACGCAAAGCAAATATTTTCTTCCAATTATCACGTTCCTTCTTGACATAATATAGACTCTTTCTGTGCCTTGTATTTTCCTTCTCGCTCACTCTCATCCGAGGGGTCCATGTTTTCAATAAGGGTAGCTAAAAATTCAATGGGCCACCGTTGGCGCGAGACGATGGCCCATTCGGCTCGACGGTATCGCCCATTGCGCTCCTGGAAAGTGGCCGTTCTACGCCCGTTTCCACTGCTTTTGTTCGCTGGAGAACGGCACACGGTGTCAACCGCCAGTGGCGTAGCGTTGGGCAGAGCAATACTTAGTAATAAAGTAACCCTGTAAGACTCGCTCTGTATAGCGTGAATGTATATAAATATAATTAATTATAAATATTACTTCCGTTTTGCTAATTATTAAATATCAACAAGACAATTAAACCAATCATTATCGCTTCATTAAGAGCTCAAAAAATGTAAAATTTTAATATTAAATGTAACATTTACTGTCGATACACCCGCTGTTACGAATACTATTGATTGATCGGTAAATTACATGTATCAGCCCATTAATGATGACATAAATGTCAGAAGTAATTAGTCTTATATAAGACAAAATGCCGCATAATAAACTTTAACATAAGAATTTATAGGGATAGATCACGCATAGGAAAAATTATGATTACTAAATAAAATAAGAATTAGTTATTAAAATAAGAATTGATACAATTAGATTTTCCCGTTAATTTTTCTTTTAAATATTTGTTTTTTTTTTCTAAGACATTGACAAATTTTCTTATATAAAACCCTTAAGAGCAAAAAATTAGAATATGATGCACACGAGGGATACGAGGTCCTAAATACCAATTACTCCAGAGGAAGGAAAAATCCAAGGATAACGTAGTCGGGGCAGAAGACGAATATCCTGGCTGAAGAACCTCAGAGAATGATATGGAATGACATCAAATGGATTATTTAGAGCAGCCGCAAATAAAATAAAAAATAGCCATGACGATAGCCAAACTCCGTTAGGAGACTAGAGCTTCTTTACGCGCGCTGGGAGTAAAAATTCAAGGTCGTGACACACGAGCTAGCGAGATGAAAAGTGGTAAGGATCTCAACTCGCATTTTCACTGGAGGACATTGTCATATTTATTTTTAACCAATAATCAACGAGAATATTCATATAATTTAACAAAATTACTGTAAATCACTATAAATAATGAACAAAACATGTAAACAAAAATAGATCACACGAATTGTTGGTTAGGTTTGACGAAATCTGCATATTAAGGTTAAAATGCCTCTATTAAGGCTTACAATGCACTGTTTTTCATGACTGGTGAATAGGTAACTATGCTGTCATTTTGAAAATATCACCAACTTGTGACATTTCGTTGAAAAAAGAATATTAATCCATATACATTTATATAAAAAAATACTTCTAGGATTAAATCTTCCCGACGACTTAAACCTCAGTGGTGTACAAGTAAAACCCCGCTCTCTACGGCACTGTTTAGTGCATGGTTACGTTACGAGTTGATCATAAAAGCTTGACGACTATTTGATGATGTTTCTTCGTAATTATTATAGGGATTTTTATTTCGACCTGTTGCCGGCTGTTTAGTTTACGAGGTAACTAGTGATTAAGCGAGCTCCCCCTAGTGAAAATTACTATAATTACGATTATTACGTCAATTGTCGACGGGTTTAGCATTTGAAAGGCCTACGGAACGACACATTAGTTTCAGATCGTAATTTTTAACTGGTACTCGAATAGGAAAAATCTTATTTTGTGAAACAGGAGTCTTTCCGTAAGGAATATGGAATATGTTGTCTAATTTATATTTTTATGGAACATGAGAGTTAAATTTAATAAAAATTATGTTTTTTGGCTTCTTAAGCAATGTTTACTTTTTACTTGTAACAATTGAATAAAATACAGATATGTTCATATGATACGTCGATTAGTAGAAAAATAGATGTATCTTGATAAATAAAAAAAACATATAGGAAACTGGAAATAGAAACAAAGCATAATCAAAAATAAATCAAGATAATTAAAGCATTATGTAAATTCTGATATAACTGTATAAGCATAACATGTTAGATTTAATTACTTATTAACTTTTTTTTCTATAATTTGTTTTTTAATTAATAAATATAAACGAAAACTTAAATATATACGAAAAAAAAATTTTTGAATGCCAATTTCGTTCTGACCAGACACCCAGATGCAAAAAAAAACTCAACGGAAAAATGTTTGGTCAAGTTTAAGATGTTTTTTTTTATTTTTAGCCCTATTTCCTTGGTTTTTTTGTAAACGGTATATAAACATATCAAATTTAATTTGTAAACTCAGTTTAATATAAACTTTAGTATTTGACTTATTTTATAGGGTTAATCAAAGAGTTTTGTTTTACCCTATCTTTAAAACACACTGTGCAATTATTTCGAAGCAAATTACAGGGATACAATACTAAATTTTTGAATATTTTATACAAGTTTTTTGTTTGTTTTGACATTTAGTTATTTCAATTATTTTTTTTTTTTTATAACCTTAATTCTGTTAGTGTTACTAATATTTATTAAAACTAAGCCTGTATCGTTACTTTTTTACGTTTTTTAAATTTTAATATAGAGTTCTAATCAGTGTCGATATGACATTACGACAATAGTCACCAAAGCCACCCATAAAGTAATGATAGTTGAAAAACTAATTGCAAATTGTTGGTGGCAAGTTCATTTCGCTCTTAAAAATTAACCAAGGCATCTGTTGACATGACTCAAAGAACAAAATGCTCAGGAGACATAGTTCTGATCGAAAAAGAATGTTTTAAAAAAAGTTTTTTTTTATTATAATTTATTAGCAATCAGAATATTTGGAAGGAAATTCTATGAGCTAATTTGATGACTTGAGAGCAATGACGCTCCAGTTAACGTGATGAGGTCTTCTCCAGTGAAAAATCCTCCTTAATATTCTTTCAAATCAGATGGCCATTGTCTTTTAAGTCTTCTTGTAGGTACTGGTTCAAGTAGAGGCTGAAGTAAGGTATTGGTGTGATCGTGTAGTCTAATGAAATGTTTTTTACTCCGAGTTTGGATGACTTCTTTGACGTACGGAATTTTTAAATCTTCATGTATAGTATGAATGGAGGCACACCATGGTGCGTCTGTTATCATCCGTAGAATTTTAGATTGGCTCCTTTGTATTATGGCTATATTTGATTTACTAGCGCATCCTCAGAGTTCTGCTCCATATATCCAAATAGGTATTATTATGGTTTTGTATAAAAGAAGTTTATTCTCTAGCGATAGTTTGGATCTTCTTCCCATTAACCAATATAAGTCTTTTATTTTTAAATCTATTTGCTTACGTTTTTTTTGCTATGTGTTCTTTCCAGGTAAGCTTAGTATCCAAGTGCATGCCTAAATACTTGGTAGAGGAAGACTGCGGAATTAGTGTGTTGTTTAAATATACTGGATGGCACTATTTAAGGTTGGTTGATGGTCTCTATTTAAAGTAAAAGTTCCTTGGGCCGATTTTGATTGATTAATTTTTTAATCACGTAACCATGCCTCTATTACATTTAGATGTCTTTGTAATATCAAGGAAGTTCCGGCTTTTTGTTGACAGCCATAATTACTGTGTCATCTGCAAAAGTAGCCGTTGTTGTTTTATTGTTTGTGGGAAAGTCTGCTGTAAAAAGGACATAGAGTAGTGGTCCTAAGACACTACCTTGTGGAACACCTGCATTTATGCTATAATTTTCAGATATATCCTCACCTATTCTGACCTTAAACACTCTACCATTTAGGTAGGATTTCAATATCGAAAAGTAGAACATGGGAAGATAATTTTTAATTTTGTAAAGTAGTCCTGTATGCCATACTTTGTCGAAAGCCTAACTAACATCAAGAAACACTGATGTGCAATACTTTTTGTCCTCAAGAGTTTGATTTATATTGCTGGTAATCCGATTTATCTGCTGAATAGTGGAATATCTGCTGAATAGTGGAATGTTTAAGAAAAGTTACTCATGAAATTATTGCACAGGGTGTTTTAAACTTAAGGTAAAAAACAACCCTTCAATTAACCCTGTATAATAAGCCAAATACTAAAGTTTATAAAAATTGAGTTTATGAGTAATTAAAGTTGATAGAATTATATATACAGTTAGTTAAAAAATTCTTGAAAATAAACATCTTAACTAGCATTTTTTTGCATCTGAGTGTATAATGATCAAAATCTTGACTTTGGTAATCGTTATCGACCAAAACTGCAAACTTTTCATCGGACCATCAAAGTTTCCCCGAAAATATTCGGGCGGAAACTAAAATGAAAACGTCGGAACGCACCTCCAGAGTGCCATTTTCCCCGGGAAAATGACAATGCGTCTTGGAAACGACTTTCGGTCTGTATGCCACGCCGCGCCAGTCCATGAATACATTTTCTTTGCCCGTTTTCCCAACGGAAATACGTTCCCGAGCTCCTTTACATGCATCGAATTTCCTTGCAGTAGTCGTTCCGCTTATAATTAGATTCTTTTTTTCCTGTATCTTCTTTTTAACGTTATTTGTTTGAACTATCTATAGATACAGCAGTTGGTTCCTTGTGAAATACTTCCTATATATTATTTTTTTGAAGAATAATGTTTTTTAATATTTCAAATATTTGTTATAGATTTTTCGCTACATATTTTTGGTTAAAAAGGATAAAAACTTGAGAATTTTGTTTAGTGCAAATTTGGATATCAATAAAATGTTTCAACTTCTACAGTGTGGCTCATAAAAGTGTGAGTGGATCGGGATGTGTATATTACTGAATAGTTGGCTTCCTTTTAGATCACTTTAAATAATCCTAAGATATGAGTAAATATATTTCGATTTTTGAGTAATGAGTAAATATATTTCGACTTTGCTATAAATATGTAAATCATACAGGATGTTTAGTTAGGTTAGGTTATGATGAGTTATAACTCAAGAAAGGGGAACACACAATAGAAGATCTGTAAGCTCGCAGCGATTAACCCCCCTTCTAATATTCTACATTCTACATTAAATTTATTTAAACTAACAACGTTGAAAGTCAGCAATTAAACTCATTTTTCACTAATAATTAGCCTATAAAGCAAACTTGTATCTCATAATCAAGATAACTGTTTTTTTTTAATTTAAAATCATCGGTAGTAATTCATTGTCAGTAGATCCCAATTAAAGAAATCCAATCCTCATTATTTTCTCATTTAATTTATGTAAATTGCTTCTTTTTCTTAGAAAAACACCGCCATGACAAAAAAGTCGATAGAACCAGGATCCTTCTTCTTTATTTTTAAATCTTAATTTAGTCGGAATTTTTTTTCTCTTTGATTTTGATAGTATGTTTTTTTTATAAATTAATTTATTTGTTTTTGTTTAGTATAAAGAATAATTTTAGTATTAATATCTTAATTTTTAAGGAACTTCCTTAGTTGATTTAGGTAAAATTTATATACTGATTTATGGGTAAGCTTTCACACAGGAATGAACAACATTTTCGTTTCTGGCGTTTCAATATAACCTATTATTTTTATATTATAATGGTATTCCGACTTGTCCAGACGCTTGTTTTTTTTAGCTGCAAAGCTTTGACGATGCAAGCAAATCATACGTCTGCATCGTGTTTTAGCCAAAGATATACATACTAAATTTAATTATATTTTTCTATTATTCCAGTTTATTTTTCTGAAGAATAAAAAGAGCGAAGGTAAAAAAACAAACTAGAGTCTTTCCAAACGTATTAAAAAGGGCAAAAGAAAACTAAAGAAAATTAAACTTCCAATTCGATAACGACTCTCTCGATCTCTCTCTTTCTAAGTCCTTTCTATATCAACTTTTTTCTCTTTTTCTCCCTCCGGGCTGGACGTTATTTTGCAGCTTGGAACGGGCAACAACTTTTTAGGTTTTATCCCGTCTACGCAAGCAGAAACTTTAGATGGGCGTTAAGATAAAACGGAACGAGCCAGATTAAGGGGAAGATCGTAAAACTGATTGAAAGAAAGGCGTTCAATTTGTATTAAAATCGTTAAGGACTATTTTATTTTTGATTCTCTGTCATTATTTTTCAATGATCGATGTTTTTTTGGCTCTTTTATTACTTGGGACCCGAATCAAACTCAGGAAATTCGTGTTGGAATAGTAAAGATCTACATTTCTAAAATTTAAATCGATTATTTGCAAACCTAAATCTCTTACTTGGCTGCCATTACTCGCTGACGAGTATTTGACACGCATCAGAAGATGGTTACGCAAGGCGTTTTCTTGTGACTGAAAAGCCGGATACATGATGTTATCTCTCTTCCACACGGACATTCAAAAATCTCATTACTTTGTTGCCTCTTTGCTTTTTGGTTGTCGTTGTTAACTGAGTTTACAATTTTTCTCCATTGCGTCTTATTGTGCGCTGCTTCCCCCCACTGATTCTGCAAGCTTATCCCCTTTAAGTTTTCATTGAAAATATCATTGTACTTTTTGAGTTGTCCACCCGGTTTCCTATTACCGTCTACAAGCTCACCGTACAGAAGAGATTTCGGTAAGCGGTTTTCTTGTATCCTACGTACGTGACCAGCCCATCTTAAGAGATTTAGTTATCATGACTTCAGCAGTTCTCTCGCAGCTAGTTTTTTTAAGGACCGATACCTTTGAGACATGGTGGTACTATTTGATTCTTAACAGTTGCCTAAGGTGTCTCTATACCTAAATCTATCCTCAGATTGAGACTCATGGAATGTTATATTTGTTCACAGTTACTGAATATGAACGCTAAAGACACAAATAATAAAAACAACGAAGCTTTTGATTGGAAAATTTAATCTATTCTTGATTATTTTCAAACATATTTAATGCTTTACTTAAAACTAATAAATATTTTTGTTATCAGTTCAAAATATCTTCGTAACCTAATCAATTTACTTGATACGTGTTGTCTGGCGAGCCGTTAAAATAACTCACTAACCCCTCCATAAATTACCGAGTTACACCTGAGCCCAACTCCCATTTCCAATCTGGCCTCACCCTATCCGTTCTTATTCCGCTGCTGGCTTCTACTTCTTTTCTTAGACCATAAAACTGTAACTAGACCAGCTTATTCTTTGATGCAACATAACTAAGATAAATTTGAGTTAACGTTACCATCGGAAAAATATATTAAAATAAGAATTATAATTCGGTAATTTATTTCAAGATCATTAATAGCTATTTATTATTAGTACATAAATCAAGAAGAAACACCAAAAAACATTTGATTTAAAGCTAAGAAAATCATTATAATAAACTTGATACTGTACCTGTGTAACAATATCCTCTGGTTGTTTGCTAGGAAATAAATTTTGCATATTTTTATCGATAGGTTTGTAGCTCCTGAATAACGGTCTAGGTAAAGCATCTAACTCATTTGCTAGCTCAGAATTAGAATTATTAGAGTAAAAGCAACTCGCATTTTCATTGGAGGACATTGTCATGTTTATTTCAAACCAATAATCAACGAGTATTCGTTGTAATTTAACAAAATTACTGTCAATAAAATTACTGTAAAATATATAGGAAATTGCATAAAAGTGTGTATTTTGGGTGGTATTCCACTAAATTTACAGGCTATTGACGAAACAGAAAATGAACAGATTACAGAAATGAATTGAAAATAATATTTATGTTATAAAACTGCATTATGAAACATATCCTTGAAATATGTTTTTTTACAAAGTAGTAAATAACTTCACCCCCCGAGAAACAGACACTATTTTCATGTCGACCGCCTCAAAGTAACCTAAGAACGCCTCTTCCTTCAACATAAACCCTCTAAGCTCCTCTCCATAATTTGGTTAATGGCCTCCCGCGGCTCTCGCGTCGGCCATAAGTCTCATCTTACAAGAAATAATGGCCGCCTGTCACGCTCTAACCCCTCTTTACCCCTCTCCATCACACCGGCGCTGCGCAGCGCCTGATTTCGCTCCACCCAAGCGCGCCGCTGACTGCCGACGTTAGAGAGAGCCCTCTATAAAGACTATAGGCCGTTGTGACCGTAAAAATGAAGGTTATTGAGCTGTAAACCGTTTGGGGAAACCGCAAACGAGGCCTGTGTACTATTATAGACTGGGGGTTGACGAGGATGGGTTGCATCTGGAGGGATTTTTTGCACGTTAAGGAAATTTCTTGTTAGGTGATTTTGGAGATTTAGGCATAATCGTATATTTTACCTTTTATTGTTTTATTAGAAGTAAAATGACACTTTTTGTGGCGAGACTGTACGTTTGAAATTACAAGCGAGGCATAAAAAGTCTTTTACTACTTTACCAATGCCACAAATACTCCCTTAAACAACTTCAAACGTTTCAAATAATATAAAAATATTTAAAAGTAATGCCTTGTGTGTAATTATATAGTTTGAGAAACTATAAGCTATGCCTGTTGAATTTGACACTTTATTTCAGTTTAATAATATATTTTAGCTTGTACCAGGCGTAAAAGTGCTTTACTTTTATACCTATGTTAAATATCTCATTATTTGTTATGTTATATGATTTGTTAAATACTATGTCTAGCAGCACAGGGTCACGTGAAATATTTATTAAAAACAGTTTATTTCGTTACAGGATCAAACACAACATCAAAGGCTTGAAACTTTACCCAAATGGCTACATAGGTTTTTTATAATTATTCTCCTGTTAATATCCCTGATAAACCAATTTTTACTAGGTAAACAGAATCCGTAATAGAGAACTAAGAAATAACACCATTTCTTATGATCTTATTATTGGCAAAAATCAGGGTAAGTATAGCCAATCTTTTACGTAGAATTTTACCACCACCAAGTATAGAAGGGAATTATACACAAGACACACTGGGAAATACAGAATAAGAAGAAAAATACGGGTCAGTCATAACGCTGCCCAAAACCGTATTAGCCCATTTATTATTTAATGTAGTTATGTAGTCTATGTATTCTTCACCCTTTCCACCCTATACGAAGTCCTTTCTTCGATCAAAAGCAGCAGAGGATCCCTTTTCGAAAAACCAAGCCCTTTTTTTCGTGTCTTTCTTTTTTCCAACGTATGATTTTAATATGAATGATTTCGTCGTTCTGATTTGTTATTTTTTCAAGTAATACCGTATATTTTTCCACTGATTATTGTCAAATGAATTTTTAATTCTTTTAAAAAAGAAAATTTATTTTTTAAACGAAATGTATTTCCAACAAATACATATCGTTTGAATTGGGTAAATTTTTCTACAATATTATCCAAATTTTAAAACTATATAAATAAAAAAAAAAATGAAAATTTCTCATGACTTTCTGCCCAGTAAACTTCCCCAAGGAGATGCAAGACCTTTTCGTTGGTGGAGAATCTCCTCTAGCACTCTGGCTCGGTCCAAGAAGCATCTCACTCATTGTCTTGTTCCTGGCTGTAGTGTCGTCGCCAAGGAATTGCACCAAGATAACATACCAGGTACCCCTCTACTGAATTGTGGTTATAGAGGTGTAGATCTGGCCAACATCACCAAAACAAAAACACTTTATCCCACGATGGCGGGACCAGGTCAAAGTGATGCGTAGCTAGATAGAGACCAATAATACCAGGCCTAACTGGGCAGAAATTTAAAACACCACCTGCGCTTGTGGGGAAGCCCCCCAGCGACACTGGGAACATTTACAAATGAAAGTTCCAACGGACCAAATCCAAAGGAAACTACAAGAGGGGCGACTTGGTTAATTTGTGGGACCAAGCTACCATTCCAGCATATTTGTTTACCTCTAGACCCCACAAGTTTATACCACTTAATGAAAAGAACGAGACTAGATTCCTATCAGCCAATAGAACAGGCTTTCGAAAAGGTTTTAGTACCATCGACCATCTACAAACACTGTTAGAAAGAACTGAATACAAGACATTAATATTTAGCCTCTTTCTAGAATACCAAAAAAGCCTCATGGCACTGAAACCTGGTCACTGCCAAAATGAAGAACGAATCCGGATTATTATTCATTATTAAATATCTATGATAAAACCTTCCAGTTAAATGATGATACAGAAAAACACTGCGGGCATGTGAGACAAGGAGATACCATCTCTACCAAGTTATTTACACTTGCACTGAATTTCTTCAAGAAATTAGAATCGGAAAATAGAGGTCTAAACATCGGTGGGGTACACCTTAGACATCTTAGGTTCGCGGACGACATTGTCTTGCTGAGCACCGATATTCAAGAACTAAACACCATGCTAAATGACCAATCCCAGAAATTTGGCCTTAAAATCCCTGAAGCCCAAGGTAATGGACTATAAGACACATAGACAACGACCATTTATATATATTTAGGGTCATAAAAGCAAGCTGGGTAAGGAGAACCAAAATACGGAGATCAAACGTAGACCAGTTTAATAAGAATATTTTAAATATGAACGAGGCTGGACAAGTTAACCAACCAAAGAGAAAAGGCTTACCAACATGGCTTAGAGACCATGGCAATTACCCGAAAACCAGCAGTAGCAATGAAGACGCAGAATCATGTTGAGAGTCACCATTAGGAAAAAAAACAATCACGACATGTCAAAAACAAATGATGTTGTTAAAGAGTTACAAGTCTGAAGTGGGTATGATAAAAGTGATTATAGATCTAGACTGATAATTCTAAAAGTCATCCCATGGAGGACTAGAACAACAAGAAATTTTGTTTGTTCAAAAAAAGAGATGAATGATGATGTCAAAGCAGTGGCGCAATGATAAGACAGATTAAACCTGAAGAGATATCCACCAATGGATGAACCAGGCTGGGCATAAGAAGAAGTCACGATTGTAGAAAATCCTGCCTTCTAATTTCCAGAAGGCGCTTGCCAACTCTGTGCTTCCACTCTCCGAGCGAACTGCGTCTTCTCTATAAGCGTCGTTATTGTTCTTTGTGGAAATTAAAGTAGTCGATAGAGAGATCGTTTCTGTGAAGCGCTACGAACAAGCGTTTTAATTAAAGTTTTCAGAGATGATTGTCATTGATTACTTTATTTTCAGCTGATTAACATCATTATTTCCCCGATGAAAACCAGATGACTGCCCTGGGGATTAATTAGTTTAATGGACTCAGAGGAGGAGGTTGAAAAGGGGCTGATTTTGAGGGATTAGGTAAAAGGGAAAGCAATATGATGAAGACGAATACGTGTTTCGTGAATGCTTATCTTATTTTTGTTTATCGAAACATACACTAAAAGATAGCTGCAACAAACTCCTCTTAGAAAATTTCTCTGTTGAGGCAGGTTGGCGATTAATATTGCGTATGACTCTCTGTCCGGAGCTTGGTGAATAAGAGTATTTCCGTCGGTGTGGGTCCAATCTCTGATGTTCTTCCCTATGTTTTCCATCGATTCTTCTATTATGAGCTGTATTTCTTCATATTTGAGGCCGCACATATATATCCAAGTAGCCCTTTTTTGATTGTCTGTGCCTGTTAGGTGGATTGCTTTTCATTCTTCTAAACTTCAATAATTGGTTGTCTTGGAGGTCCAATCATCCAGCATCTGACGATAATCCATATTTCAAAAGCATTAAGGCGTTTGATGTCTTCTTCTTTTAGCGTCCATGTTTCGCATCCATATTGAAGTAGTATATATATATATAACATTTCATTGTTTTAGCCTAAGTTTGAAAGACTATTCTGATGGCAACAAAAAACTTCCGCATGGAGGAAACCAGTCTTAAATATTTTTTCCTCTGATTTCTTTTATGGTTCACAATGTTTAATTCCTGCCCAAGTAAATATATCTCTGTGTGGTTTCTAGATGGACGCCGTTTACCATTTTGTCGGTGTTTTCATTGTTTTGCGGATGTCTGTCGAAAATCATAGTTTTTGTCCGGCGAAGAATCTCAGATCATCCATTTCATTGTCCAATAGGTCAAAAGCTATTCGATTCATGTCGTTTGCAGTATTCTATTGTTTATAATTTTCCACTTTACCCTTCTGACAAATTTTATAGATTTTTATCATATCGCATAACGTTAAACAATAATGGTAACAATATGCATCCCTGTCTAACACCTCTTGCGTTCATGTATCTTGTGAAGCTCTTCATTTTGACACAACCTTTGTGATTCCAGTATGTGTTTCTTATAATGATAATATCTCTCTCATACAAGCCTACTTCAGTGAGAACTTCTAGTAATTTTCGTGCTGTATTCGATCGAATGCTTTTTTGTAGTCAACGTAGCATACGCACAGCTTCCTTTGGACATCACCTTCTGTAATTAACGTTAAACTCAGGATGTCTTCTCTTGTTCCTGTCCCCCTTCTAAAACTGTATTGTGATCTAGTAAGGAAATCATCACATTATTGTATACTTATTGAATATTATTCGCATAAAGATTTTCGCTGCGTAACTCATCAGACATATTGTTCTTTGTACAAAACCTAATAATATTTAAATTTAATACTAATACTCATTGAAAAGTTTGGTTTGGTTTGGTTTGGAATTTATGAATAAATCTACGTGTGAGTAATGGCCCGGTATTAAGTAGATAAAAAATGTTTTTGGTAAGCCATAGATTCGTGTTACCACTCTTTTTCATCGTTAGCTCAAAACACCAGTTTTACCCCAGCGCGCGTAACACTTAGTTATACGTAACACTTATTCAATTGATAAACAACCACGATATGTAAACTATTCCTCCACACTAATTTTATTTAACTTTTAATTCCAATTATTTAGCAATACGTAACTGAACGAAGTACCAT
>NW_022147293.1:60074-67213 GCF_002938485.1 Sitophilus oryzae
ATTGAGTGGGTGTTCGATAGTGGTCGCGCTATTAGAACTCTGAAATAATAGATTGTAGTCTTTTCAAGAACTTTGTTAATATTTCTGCTGTATTTTCTTTGTAGACAGTATGTGAAAATGTTTATTAATAAAAAAAATACACGATTGCTGAAAATTGCTATGCTTTAAAGAATTTATAAGTACGTTTATGTTACTATGCAATATAGATGTGCGTTTTTTTGTAAATAATAAATAGCACTGACATTAAGACGTCATTTAGATAAATCGCTATTTTTAACGATAAAATAGTGAATTATCAACCAGCAAGTCAGATTTTAAAGAAAAAGAATTTAGGAAGATCTTCCGCAAGTACTTGGGTCTACAATATCCTGAGGAATACACTGGCCATTGTATGAGAAGATCATCCTCTGCATTACTGGCAAATGCAGGAGTGAACACGACAACGTTAAAAAGTCACGGGGAGGATGGCGATCTGCAACGGCTGCGGAAGGATATATCGAAGAGTCCATCAACAATAAAATAGAGATTGCGAAAAAGATTCAAGGTGCTGTAAGTGTTCCAGAACGAGCCGTTGTAATGACAGAGCCTATTTCAAGCAGTGGAGGGACAGCATCTGGAGGCATACAAGGTTTTACAATTTCTGAATCTAAAGAAATTTCATTTTCATTTAATGTTAATTTCACAACTTTTGTTCAACAAATGTTTTCTATTCATATCTTTGGTTGAAATTTGAAATCTTAAAAAATGGACAAAATACATTTAGTAAGTCTGCTCCTCAATTAAACAATGCCACCTTTGGACTTTTATCATTGGACTTTTTCGAATTTTTTAAATTTTCAAAGAGATTTTCCGGCGGATTCCGAACTGGTCGCGTCAATTAATCCAGAATTGTTCCGGAAAAGTTCTCAATTCCGAATTTTCCAGGCGAATTGGTCGCGGTCCCCAATAAGAAGAGGAACGAAAAAAAAACGCATTAATTATCGAATACAGACACACTACGAAATTTTTAAATTAATTTTCAAAGGAGGGAACTGGTCTCCCAGACCCGCGATTTCTTCCGAATCGCTGCCTGCAAAGTCTTTTTTTATTTTGGAAAATTAATCAGAATTAGTTCGCTTCAGTTGTCAAACATATTGTTAATGTAAATTGTAAAGGTAGAGAGATATACTGTACGAAAAAATTTAATGATTTCGAAAAATTGTAAGAAAAAATACAGATGCTATTCTGCTCTCAAATAATTATTTTTATCCAACAGGCACTACTTATACAGGCATTGTTCACATACAGTACGTCTGCTGGATCTGTGTCTATGAAAGGAATGCGGACAAAAAACATTTAAATATACGGCAATATATTTTATACGTCGACTTAACGAGTACGTCACCGCAAATCGTTCCGCCCACTCATTTTATTAGCTTGCAAATTTGTTGAATTTTTATTGAAGGGAGGCGTCGTCTAATTTTTTACGAAAAACATCGAGAGAATATCGTTTCCCCTCTCACGGATACCCCGTAGCTAAAGAACGGACAGACGTACGTATGCATATAAAATAAATAATAACACGCGTGAGTTTTTGAAGTTATAACAAACTAGTGTGTTATGACTTCAAAGCCACACCGTTTTATTGAAATTAGTCAGCTTTATTCAGAAATTACTAATTCAATTATTTATTTAAATTAACATTAACATTAAGATGGGTATTCACTTGCAACAAAACACTCCGAACGAACCAAACGCTCCGCGCGCGCTGCAACAAGTTTGTGTAGTCAGTACGTTGCGCCGAACCGAACCGAACGCGCCATTTGCCAACCAAACATTTTCCGAAGCATCTCGGTAAACTGGATTTGCTCAAAAGAATTTGTTCGTTGGCCGGTGTTCAGCGGTTACGGCAGTTTTGAACGTTCGTTGTGTTTCATATTATATTGACGGCGCAAAAAGAGGTGTCTTGCCCACATTTTTCGTCCTTTCCTTTTTTTCTCTTTTTTGTTACCCGCTAATGCCTCTATAATTAAAAAAGCACCAGCGGCTATGGTAATATCAGATGCATCCTTATCGACAAACACACTAACACTGATTCACACACTGAGTACCGGTGGGAACGCAGCGAACACCGCAAACAGGCGGAACGCTCCGCGCAAAATGTTTTGTTGCAGGTCGTTCAGAGCGCTCCCGGAAAATGTTTTGTTGCAGATTGTTTGGAGTGCGCGGCGCATCTGGTTTGTTCGGAGTGTTTTGTTGCAAGTGAATACGCACCTTTAAATGAAATTTTTTTTTTTTGTAGATTCAGGAATTGTAAAACCTTATATGCCTCCAGATGCTGTCCCTCCACTGCTTGAAATAGGCTCTGTCATTACAACGGCTCGTTCTGGAATACTTACGGCACCTTGAATCTTTTTCGCAATCTCTATTTTATTGTTGATGGATTCTTCGATATATACTTCCGCAATCGTTGCAGATCGCCATCCTCCGTGTCTTTTTAACGTTGTCAAGTTCACTCCTGCATTTGCCAGTAATGTTGCGGATGATCTTCTCATACAATGGCCCGTGTATTGCTTAGACGATGTTGTAAGCCCAAGTACTTGCGGGAGATCTTCCTGAATCATTTTTCTTTAAAATCTGACTTGCTGGTTGAAAATTCACTATTTTATCGTTAAAAAATCGCGATTTATCTAAATGACGTCTTAATATCAGTGCTATTTATTATTTACAATAAAACAAAACGCACATCTATATTGCATAGTAACATAAACGTACCCTGATAATTTGTTAGTACTCAGTACTCAGTACTAGGCCCTATTTTGTTTCTTCTTTTTATTAACGACATTGCTAATATAAACATCAGTGGCAAAATATGTCTTTTTGCGGACGACACTAGCTTCACTTGGAGCAACAAGGACATCACGGCACTTTATAGGATTATATCAAATTGGCTATGAACTTAAAAAATGCTGGCATTTAACCATTTCAAACGATATAAAGTTATGGGTACCTATTTCTAAGAATGAGAAATATTAGGTTTTTCATCTTTGTATCGAAGTGTGCCTTGATTTTGTATTGACCTAGTTGTGTAATTATTTTTATCGCAATTTGAGTTTTTTTTTAATTTCCCCAATAAAAGTCGAAAGAAGTTAAATCACAGGACTTAGCAGACCAAGATATGGGGCCCCTTGTTCCAATCCGATTCTCTCTAAATTCTCCATTTAATGGCGTTTTAATTGTAATTGGCAAAACTAATATAGAATGTTAATTTATCTTTTCAAAAGTCTTTAATTTTGCAGATAAATAATATTATGGAATATTAAATTACGATGAAAAATAATTAGTCAATTAGGTCAACACAAAACCAAGGCCCGCTTCGATACAAAGATAAAAAAACTCTAATATTTCTCTCATTCTTAGAAATAAATATCCATAACTTCATATCCTTGAAAGCACTTCATATCGCACCCAGCATTTTTTAAGTTCATAGCCAACTATTATTTCCATTTAAAAAATTATATTTTTTATTATTTCTGACAAAAAGAGCAAGCATAGAAAAAAACTGACTACGCCACTGGATTATGCTTAAAAAAGTGCCTTAAGAACGTCTTTACAGAATTTATTTTTCCGCGAAATAAAAAAGTTATGGGCAATTTTCAAAATGGTTCAAAAAATTCAAAAAGACCCCGTATCTCAGTTGGCACTGAAAATATCAACAGGCGGTTTATGCCATTAAACGTGTCTCAGAAATCGAGCTCATGACATCTACGTCGGAACGAATGACAATGTCAGGAAATAAATAAATAAATGTGGGAACTTGACATTTTTTACAGCAGAGCTACCACCTGAATCTCTAGCGGGAAATTTAAATTTCAGTTAGTCACCACGGCACCGAATATGTCCATTGTTGGCAACAATGAATTTAAAAATCGCGCCCTCGATTACGTAGCTAAAAGTTTAATCGGTATCACTTATAGTTGTTTATATAAAAGAAATTTTCATGCACAAGATTGAAATTATTATCCATTATATCAATAATATAGAACTAAAAATGTAAATAAGTCTTTCTTGGGGCTTTTAACTAATATAAATTATTCATTTCATAATAAAGTACGTCCTACATTCTGATAAATAAAATATTTCAACAAATAAGCTAAGTACTCAACTCCTAGGTCCTAGCGCCATTATCGACAACATCATAAAAACAGGAAAAAAAAGAAAACTAAGAGGTTTCAGGGAAAATATAGATTGAAATATATGACCGAGTCGGTTTTTCCGTTTCCTGTTACGATTGACAGTTCATCCATAATAATCCTTTTAGAGGGAAAGCCCGACCTCAATACGTTATCAATTGTTATCGGTAATTTGTCGAAATTGTGACGTTTTAGTATTATTATTTCCCGCCGTTCTTCGGGTCTTGTAAGCCTTTTACAGGACGGAAAAAGAAATTAAAGCTATCCGGAAATAGAATTATTTTGATTTTTTAATCTCTCAATGTAAAAGTTTCCTTTATTTTCATTATATTTTCCAAAATAAACAATAAGCTGGCCATTATTTGATTTATTTTTTTATGATTTTCAATTTTTGGGTGTTATATTACATTCAATTTTTGAGTATAGTTCATACCAATTAAACTTTTAGTCACATGATTAAGCTTGCGTCAGACGACGATGTTAAGCAACGTTGCCGTAGTTACAACAATTTCAAATTCAAGACATTCCAAGCAATCAAATTCGTATTAAATTTTAAAAATAAAACAGAGAAACATGAAAGGAAACAAACAAAACAAAAATGAATTGATTATTCATCGGGCTGTTTTCGATATATTGAATTCTGAATTACGATAAACATTTTAGAAATTTCTTTTTTGTGACCTTATCAATAATCAATTCATTTGTGTTTCGTTTGTTTCCTTTCATGTTTTTCTGTTTTATTTTTAAAATTTAATAAGCATTTGATTGCTTCGAGTGTCTTGAATTTGAAATTATTGAAACTACGGCAACCTCGCATGACACAGGCTCGACACGCCGGCGCGACAAAGGAGCAGTGAGCAGTTACCAACCAGTGATGCGCGGCTGTCTTGGCCTACAGTTGGGTTGTTGACGGAATTGTCGAAATACATCGAAAAAATAGCGAAAAAACAAAATACGTATTTAAAATTGTTGAATGAAACATGTATTTTCTTAGATTGAAAGTAGTTCGTAAAGTGGCGGTAAGAGACAATAATTCTCAACATTTATTCATTCACAAAGGTATTCAAAGTAATGTGTAATGTGTGCTTTTCAAGGTGTTTTGTAAATCAGTGGTTCAAATTGTGATGAAGCCTATATGAAAATAATGTGTTAAGGTTAGGTTAGGTTAAAAATGGGGACTGTTATTTTAGTAGTTTTTATAATAGCATGTACAAGTAAAGCAGCACAATGAAGTGTATTTTAGATAAGTGTGTATCGAAAAAGAGAACAGTCGCAGTTACATCGATCTGTCATAAGTATCTTTGTTAATGTTGGGTAAGTTTTTTAATTTAACTTTTTTAACTTTTAAACATTTAACTTTTAATTTATTTTATGCAATAATATCACAATCTTAAAAATGTAATGCATCTCTGCAAACTCCTCAGGTGTTGTGATTTTATGACTTACTTTTAAACATATACTTCCTTGTCCGTATGGCAACACAGTGCGTCGAATTAACTGAAATCCGGGCTTGATCCGGGTAATTGGATGTAGTTGGCAATATCTGCCGGCGGTTCTCAAAATGTTGCGATTATTTTTTTAAAATTTCAAACTTAAATAACTCGGTTATTTTCAATTTATTTTAAAAATGGTAAAGAGAAAATATGTTTATTTTGACCAGATCTACCACCCCTTAAAATATTTGCACTCATTTCTGGGACACCCTGTATAGTACCTATGTAAAATATATAGTATGTCCACTAAAACTGTCCTATAATCCACTCAAATACACGGAAACCCTTCGGAAAACAATGAACATTATTTGTAAACAAGCTGAAAATTGTTGAGTACCAGACGATGACGCGCAATATGGCGACTAATGTCAAGTTACGACGCGACCTGTTTAATTTAATAACATTGGTTGTCAACAATGAATTTAAAAATCGCGTCCTCGATGACGTATCTAAAAATTTAATTGGTATCGCCTATAGGTTACGCCACTGAAACACACAGAATTCTATCTAACCCCCCGCAGATATCATTGATCCTTTTCTGCCTTATCGATACCCGTTCCCCGACAAATGTATATTTATAGAACGGAGAATGACGAAACAAAAAAAAAGAAAGAAAGACCGGTCCAGCCAACTCCCTTTTTCTCCCTTTATATCCCCTACCCACACCCCCCTCTATCGGCAAAAGAAACAAACGGCATCATAAATAAATACGGACCCAGGAGGAACCGTTACTGGTAACAACGTCGTTTCGCGGCGACGATAGTGACTCGATCTGCTTTTGACAAACGGCTCGAATCCTATAACGAAGATCTGAGGGAATCGACTGCTCTCTGCCTCCGATGACCTAATTGATTGCACTGGAGGATGACACAGCGATGACGACTTGTCAAGATCAAATTGGACGTGTCATTTCGTCTCTTTTTGATAAATTAAAGTGCGAGAAAAAGAACCAGAGTTTGGTAAATGATGATTGAAACTATTTGCAAATATAAGTATATTCGAGACCAATTTAAACTTCTAGTTACGTAATCGAGGATGCGCTTTTTAAGTTCATTGTTGACTAACTGGAATTCCTGACATTGTTATTCGTTTTGACATTTTAGTTTTCTATTACGTGTTTTTGATTTAAATGAATTGTGTTGTGATATTTTAAGAGCCTATTACGCTGTTTTTTTCGGGTCGCTCTCAGGAATCGGGTAAAGCGGGTGTGTGGCCGAAGGAAATATATACAGTACGTCTGTCCGTTCTGTGGCTACGGGGTATCCGTGAGAGGGGAAACGATATTCTCTCGATGTTTTTCGTAAAAAATTAGACGACGCGTCCCATTAATAAAAATTCGACAAATTTGCAAGTAGCCAATAAAATGAGTGGGCGGAGCGATTTGCGGTGACGTACTCGTCAAGTCGACGTATAAAATATATTGCTGTTTATTTAAATGTTTTTTGTCCGCATTCCTTTCATAGACACAGATCCA
>NW_022147294.1:0-3778 GCF_002938485.1 Sitophilus oryzae
CTAGTGCAGGGCATAGGGATAGGAGAATGGGTGCAGATATAGAAAGGGGACAAACACAATAGGCCTCACAGGTCGCAGTGTTTCCGGCAGAGGACGGCCCCTTATTGTGAAAAAAAAAAACATAAGAGATACAACGACGATTAAATTAGAGAAACTTTGCACCGCACACACGGAAAAATGCTATGTTTAGGTTGACAAAAATCCAGATAATTTTTTTTATCGTATGTTTATCCACACACTGTTTTTCTTATTACATTTGTAGAGCTAATTTTAAATATTATAAATTTTCTATTTAACTTGAGTAGTGCAAGCGTTACCAATAATTGATGCAATTCGCAATTCGTGGAGCGCAAAAGAGTGTTGCAGAGTATAACTCATTATGAAAACAAAATTATAAAAAAATAAAACCAAAATAGTGTGTTTAAAATATACAGTTCAAATGTATTATACTGATGTTATTGAATTGTACCACATGCCTGTAGCTACATATATTTTCCATAATGATAATACATTTTTACATGGCTGTGCTGGGTGTAAATGACACTCTTTTGAGCTCCACGTTGGTGCAAGGCTAACGCTCCCCCAGAAACTGCGGACTCCATTAGCTTACTTCGGGTTTCTGAAGCGTCCTAAAACTGTGATGCGTGTGCGCAGAAGGAAATATGAAGACATTATTCCATTTGCGCATGCGCTGCAGAGTTCTAGGAAGGTTCAGAATCGGTAATAACATGAACCCGAACAAAGCTATTAACTTTCGGTAGCGCTTGCGCCGTTATAGCTGCTCACAATAGAACTCAATGGAGAAGAATTGTAAACTCAGTTAACTGCGACAACCAAAAAGTAAAGAGGCAACAAAGCAATGTGATTTTTGAATATCCGGAGTGCTCTAGGCAGATAACATCACGTATCGGGCTTTTCAGTCACAGAAAAGCTCATGAAAGAAAACGCCTTTCGTGACCATCTTGAGATGTATGTTGAATACTCGTCAGCAATGGCAGTAGTATGTATGTATAGTTGCTCAAAAAAAAATAAATAACTAGTTGGAAAGAGTAAAAAAGAAACATTGACAGCTGGTTCTTGCCAGTTATGACTTGAACTTTGGAACAGAAACGCACGTTTCTTCTACCGAATTAAAAAGGCGTAGTTTGTTCAGTTTGTTTAGAAATGACGATCGATGACATTCCCTATATAATTTTACAAATAAAATGACAGCGATCTTCATTTCCAAACCCACTCTGACGCCGTTTTTTTTTATCGAATGGTGTATTATATTCGCGAAGCAAAATTAACAAGATTATTTTAAAATAAGTACATTAAAAATAACTAGAAATGTAATAAACTTCCAAGATACCATTCTTGATTAAATCATTTCGGACAGAAATAGATTGTACAATTCCAAACTTTTCTCTTTTATCAAAAGCGGTTCTTGGGCAAAAAGAAGGTTGTCTCGCGTGTATTTTACACCGAAAACGAAAATTTTTGTTCTCTTTAACTCAGTTTAAAAATGTTCTTTTAATCAAAACGATCGATCGTGGAACAGCAAGCAACGCTCTTCGTTAATTGAGTCGGTGGTTTTTAAAAAATTTCGAATATGCTGGTGGGTAACGGTTTTTTTTTTCGTCGAAGCAATTTGCGATTGAGTTTCAAATTTCGTTTATTTGGTAAAGAGATTGAGTTTAACATCCTTTTCTTAAATTTCTACAAAGTGATGATTTTCTATAACGACATAGAGTCTCCGGGAAGGACAACAATTTGTATGCCGATGTATATTACATATTTATTTTCAACTGATATTCCTGTTATGTGTCCACTAGGGTTTAGAACCGGGAAATCCCGATACCGAAAGTACCGGGAATTCCCGGTTCTTTTGAGACATCAAAGAACCGGGACTCGAAATTATTAATCCCCGGTTCTTTCGGTACATTGGGGACTCGGTAATATTAATTAAAAACATATTTTTTGTTATGTACGAAAGACTTTTGATACTTTCTAGCGGTCGAAATCAAACTCTTCTGAATAAGTAGTGATGCTATCTCTTACTGTTCTTACTTTTCAAGTTATATTGAAGTTTCTATAATGTTTATTAGCAATTATTGAAGTTTAAATATGTTATTTCATTATAATTTAGTAATAATATTGCCAAATGTATTAGTTATATTTTTTGTATTATGTTTTTATAGGTATTTGCATCTTTAATTGAAAATGTTAAGTTTTTTTTTCAAATTTAGTTAAGTTGGTTGATGTTGTTTGATGTAATTTTTAAGCTACCTATGTGTTTTCTTTTTTTCGCTTGTGTTCATTATTTGTGTTCATGTTTACTTTTGACTTAATTATTTTTTATTATTTTCATTAGAAACTCAATTTCTTATCGGTTTTACTTTTCAGAACCATCCCTTGCTTGCTAATTAACGAACTCCACAATCATTGAACGAAAATATTTTAGTACGATTCCGGAAACTCTAATTAATACTACCAAATTGGCCACCACAGAACCAGGCCTCGGTAACAATAATTAAAAAAATATTTTTTCGTTACGTGAGAAAGTCCTTTGATACATCAAACTCTTCTAAATAAGTAATGATGCTATTTCTTATTGTTCTTGGTTCTTTTCTCTTTTGAAGTTCCTATAATATTTATTATGTTAAGTTTTAATAGATATTTGAATTTTTAATTCAATATTTTAGGGCTTTTCTCTCAAAAACAGTTAAGTTGGTTTATGTTGTTTGATGTGAAATTTAAGTTACCTATATATTTTTCTTTACTCGTGTTCATGTTAATTTGTTCATGACTGATTAATTAATAATTTGATATTATTTTCATTAAAAATCTCAATTTTTTATCGATTATACTTTGAAAAACCATCCCTTGCTTTCTGATTGATAAACTGCACCACCACTGAACAAAAATTAGTCAGTACCGAAAGTACCGAAAAAAAAACGGGATATCCCGGTTCCTAATAGGGGCGGTACCGAAATTCCCGGTTCTGAAAAACAGCTCCGGTTCCGGACACGGTAGCGTCCACATTGCAAGACAAAAAAGATGTACACCAATACATGACATTTGTATTACTAAATATCTACGAACTCCTTTAGGTTTACTTCTTTCTCTGATTTAAGAATATAATATGTCTGTATCTACGACACTGAACAATTAAAGCGAAGATACCTACGGCACTGAACAATAAAAGCGAGGCACACATTTTCCAGACATTTACAAACTTGATAAGCTGATGTCATAATGAGCCAACCTACAAGATTTAATAATCGCTTGGAAGACAACTTTTAGACTAATTAATTTAGCAGCGACGTAGGTTGGGGATTATGTAAACCACACTGACATACTTTACAACTTATATTACAGTGTTTTTAATATCAAAAAAAAAAGGTCGAGAAAAGACAGCTAAAAGTATAGTATTTTAAGTTAAATATCAGTTTTTGGTGGCCAGGATTGATCTGATTTGGGCCTATTTTGTTTACGTGAGTCCATATACAGGGTGGCCCACTAGTGCGAGGAAGTCCAATATCGTCTTTTATGCTGAAGTTACGAAAAAAGTTTTAATACAGATGTTACTTGGTTTATAATGCATACCTTAAAAATACTTTGTTGTATACAGGCGTCACAAAATAGTTATGATTTTTTGGGACACACCCTCCCCATTTTTCTGCAGATAATTGATTCAGAAAAAATCTGCATATAGTACCGCTAATTGAAAGAATTGGAAAGATATGCAACCTAATGGGCGAATTCGTGAAGCATGCAACTGAACGAAGTACAACAG
>NW_022147294.1:7269-10109 GCF_002938485.1 Sitophilus oryzae
GATTGAAGCTCAGAAACAACGGTGATGGCAGATTTTGAAGGAAAAATGGGCTAACATCAGAAAAGCTCATCAGTGAGTGTATGTTTTCTTTTTGTAGCTTGAAAGCTTTAGCTTTTAGCTTTTTTCAAGGTACAAAAAAGGCCATTTAGAACTGCTGTTTTCAATTTACAAGGTATCGATTAATTAATGTGTGGATATATCTATGGTTAATCAATATCTGTTAAAGAGCTGTTAAAATATGAAAACCATTTAAAGTAACGGTCCTAGGACTGAAACATAAATATTTTTATACGTTACAGTTTATTGACTTTTGAATGGTAGTTTTGAAGATTCGCCTCAAGATTTTCCTCAGAGTAAAAACACTCTTCGGATTGTCACAGAGCTTTTAACAGGACACAGTCTCCTCAATGAACACCTCAGTAGAATAAAGGTGAGAAACAACGGGGAATGCAGATTATGTGGGGAAAATGGGGAAACACCAGAACTCATCATCCCCGAGTGTGCCGAGGCGACACATTTATTCGTGCTATAAATTTTGGTATGACATATCGGAGATGGAGAAATAACTTTTGTAAAACCGTCTCAGATAATGGTTTTTATCAAAGTTCTGAGACTGTATGATGAGTTATATCTCAGAAAATGAGGACACAATAGATCCGTAAGGTCGCAGTAATTAACCCCTCCTCCTATACATCTACATTCTACATCCATTCTACACATATTGCAAAACAAAATATTTACTATGTAAAAAATACAAATTTACCAAAACTACGCGAAAAAAATCTCTAAAAATAATCATATCCGAAATCTAAACAATAGGAATCCTTTTCCGGCCGAAGCCAATAATAGATACCGATAGCGTTTAACGACGTTGACAAATGGTTTAAGATCGTCCGTAAGAGAAGCCTGGATAAATGAAGCCACAAAATAGCGAGCGTTCCGCCGTGGCGCTACTTTACATTCCTGGAACGCGACGACGACATTCCCGCCTTCACAAACAAGTAGTCGTTTCTGTTCGGCCTGGATAGCAGCGGTGGTTGCGGAGGGAAAAGGGAGGCATGGAGAGTGGAATTGGGTGCTGGAATCGCCGGAATAAATTTCAAACGGAAAGGGATACGACGATTGGGGTCGAGAGTATAGACGCGACTTTTGATTTTCTAGACGTGTCTAAAATGGCTTTTACTTACTGTTGGATGATGTTAATTAACACTGGATTTACACATGATTCTACAGGATATTTTAACAAATGGAGAAACTTTAATAACGGGTGCGTCTCAAAAGTGGCTCACCCACCCCTATAACTTTTTTATTTTTTCAGATAAAAAAACGAGATTTAGTATGTTAGTATATGACATAAATTATAATTGATTGACGTATTCAATTGTTTCTGGTCACTTCCTGTTTCGCCGGAAATGACTGCAACTTTTGATTTTTAATGGCACCCTCGGTATTTTTTTACTTTATTCGATTTATCATATGTCAACTTTAGACATTCTCGCTTAATAAAAAATCGTATTTTAAAATTCAATCTAGAGTGCCACGGCTATGTTAAAAACACTAATTCTTAATCAAGGAGCCTTGGAAAAATAGATTTAACCCTCTAATGTTTTTAATGTCTTATCCTGGCCAGTTAGAAAATGCTCAAATCGTATTTTTTAGTAATATCTCAATTTTCTCAAATGAAACGAGGGTGGCTCATAAGCATATTTGGAAAAGTATTTTTTATGAATAATTTGATACCACACACTTGGTATTTCGAGTCAAATTTTCGTTACTAGTGCAAGTTATAGTTTCAAATAAACCATATGCGAAAATGTCATAAGTTGACATATGATATGTCATTCTATTCAGAGCTTAATTTTCTATCAAATAAAGTAAAAAAATACAGAGGGTGCCATTTAAAAATCAAAAGTTGTAGTCATTTCCGTTGAAACAGGAAGTGACCGAAAACAATTGAATACGTCAATCAATCCTAATTTATGTCATATACTAACATACCAAATCTAGTTTTTTTAACTGAAAAAATAAAAAAAGTTATAGGGGTGAGCCAGTTTTGAGACGCACCGGGTATAAGTATCCGAATATTTGTTATTTTATTATAGAAGCATCTCCATCTCGATAAACTGACTTTTATGTATTTTTATTTAAGAGACAAATTTACGATTGAAATTGCTTAATTAAAATAAAAAACAATAAGATTTATTAACTTAATAAATAAAAAAATAGAGAAAACGACGAACTAAGTTATTCATTATAATAAATTTGATACTGTACCTTTGTAACAATATCCTTTGTTGTGTGCTAGGAGGTAAATTTTCATGCATATTTTCATCGATATAAAGGTTTGTAGCTTCTGAATAACGGTGTAGGTAAAGCATTAGCTCATTTCCTAGCTCAGAATTAGAATTATTAGAGTTAAGCAATTCGCATTTTCATTGGAAGACATGTCATATTTATTTCAAACCAATAATCAATGAGAATATTCGTATAACTTAACAAAATTACTGTAAATCACTATAAATAATGAACAAAATATGTAAACAAAAATAGACCACACGAATTGTTGGTTAGGTTCAAAATGTTTTTTCTTCTTAAATAAATTTAAATGGGCGTTAACATAATTACGCATTTAGGTCCTCTTTATTTTGAGTGGTATAAGTAATATAATAGTATAGTCTGTGAAACGAATAACTTTGAATTTGACAGTTACCGCGGGCTTTCCTATTGTTAATTTTATTAAGTTAGCAACTTGCGGCCATGCTGATGCAATGCCGTCTCTAATAGAACAGCCACGGAGCGAGATTTATGACGTCACGCTAGTTAGATACTAGGGATTAATA
>NW_022147294.1:13265-104696 GCF_002938485.1 Sitophilus oryzae
TTATTTTCTGTTTAAAATGCAATTTGTTTTTGAGCGAATATGTTAAATGTTGATATATGATCTGTCATCTGATTCAGAATGTCATTTCTATCGAATAAAGTAAAAAATACTGAGGGTGCCATTTTAAAATCAAAAGTTCTAGTCATTTGTGAAACAGGAAGTGACTGAAACAATTGTATACGCTCGTCAATCAATCCCAATTTATGTCATCATACCAACATACATCAAATCTCGTTTTTATCCGAAAATAAAAGTTATAGGTGTAGCCCAATTTTTGAGACGCACCCGATCATTATGTGAAAAACTGTGTCAAAAAATATCTGTATTAATAATATTGTTTAGAATTAGATATTGTGGATAAATTATATTTTAATTGCTGCTCACAGCCTCCCATAGCTCCCTAATTTTAAATTTAAAATATTAAATTATGCTAAAAATAGCAATTTAGAAGTGGAAAAAGTTAATATAACACACACATAGTATTAGAAAATTTGATTTACTTATGATATGAAAATTTTATACAAATTATTTTTATTTTTAAATAGTATACTCTAAATAAAATAATAAAAAAAAAAAAAAAAAAAAAAAAAAATTTTAATTTAATATATTATTTTAAACGTTTCCATCAATTGCTAGAAAATTTTAAATATCGTTAACAAAAAGTTTATAATTAATGAATCATTTTCGTCTTTTTTATAAAATTTAACAAAAAAAAAAAAATATATCAAATTTTATTATAGGACATAGTCATTCATCATCATCATCATCATTTTCAGCTTATTCAACCATTTCCCAATTATTATAGTGTAGCCTCCCCTTGCTATACTCCCTTTGTAGAAGTTGGGCCCATTTGTTGTCTATTGTTGACTATGGGGGTCCAAGTTATCCCTGCTAATTTCTAATATCATGGTTCCATCTCACAGGTTCGTCTTCTAGGTCTCTCAAGTCCTCGCGGGTAGCATGCTGTACTCTGTGACCTATCTGTTATCCGTTCTTCTGGTCAGATATCCAGTTCCCAGATTATCCGTTCTTCTTATTGTCCATTGCCATTTAAATCTGTGGATGATAATCTATTACTAAGTCTTTTAATGTACCTACTTCTATTCTTTTAGGTTAGGTAGTTTCTCTGGTGTATTCCTAAATATATATATTTCGTACGATTAAACGTTGTGCGACCTGCAGATTAATGATGTCCGTTTTAAATATCCAAGTTTCGCATGCATAAGTCATGACTGATAGTACACATTGGTCGAATGTTTTCTTCTAGATAGAGTGGCATTCTAGCTTTGAATATGATTGAGTTTCATAAGTACTCCATGCCAACTTAATTCTTCTATTCCTGGGTAGTAGAGATCCTGAGCTGTGTATTAGTTGTTTCAAATATATGTATTCTTCTACTATTTCCAGTGTTGTGTTATTTATTAGAATGTCTTTCTTTCCACTAGTTCGTTGTACATTACAATGCTTAGTTTTTCCTAAATTCATTAAAATATTGATATAATCATTATTCGTAAAGTAAACAAATCTATCAGCATGTACCTAACAGGTTTAATGTAAATTGAAATAAGAGATTGACTTAGAATTATTTTTGAGTTAATTAATCACATTACGAATAAAAAGAAACTCCCAAGACAATCAAACATTTTTATTGTCGAATCCCTTTTCTCCAGCACAATGCTTAAGTAAATTGTAAGTTGTAATTTTACGTTCCCTTAAAGTTCTACTCTAGAACGTGTATTTCCGGTCTTTGGGGAACGGAGGTGTGTGTTATAACAGCCGGGGCAGAACAATTATTATTGGGGGCGAGACGCGACGCAGGATACGGTTGGAGGGAATCGACCCGGTGCTCTTTTCGTGTTCTTTACTCCCGTTTTTCTTCTTTCTGATAGAGTCATCGTAGGGGAAAATTTACAATTTGGATTTTTGTCTTTAGACAAGCCTGGGTGATGTTACATCTTTGAGTATCTTTTCACTTTTTTTACTAACTTTACTGTGTTGGTCTCTTTTACACGTTACTTGGTTATGTTGGTGATAGACCATAATCACAATGTTATTATAAATTGATTAAAATAACGGCTATTAAAAATTAAGTATCAGAAAATGGTTACGCAAGACGTTTTCTTTCATGATCTCTCTTCTGTGACTGAAAAGCCCGATACGTGATGTCTCGTGATCTCTCTTTCGCACTCCGGGCATTAAAAAGTCTCATTACTTTGTTGCCTCTTTACTTTTTGGTTGTCGTTGTTAACTGAGTTTACAATTCTTCTCTCCATTGCGTTTTATTGTGCGCTGCTTCCTCCCATTGAATCTGTATACTCATACCCTTTAATGGAAAATATCCTTCTATCTTTTGAGTTGTCCACCAGTTTTCCCCTCTCTTGCCTACCTATAAGCCCACCGTAAATAAGAGATTTCGGTAGGCGGTTTCTTGCATCCTGCATAAGTGACCAGCCCATCTTAAGTGGATTTAGGAATCATGACTTCAGCGCTCTCGCAGCTAGCTTTTCAAGAACCTATTACGTTTGAGACATGGTGGTACCATTATTTGATTCTTAACAATTGTCTAAGGTGTCTCTGTTGCAATTTGTTTAATGCGTTCACGTGCTGTAATGTACAGTGGAACGAGCTTATGGGAGCGGTTGGATATGAGGCTTTCAACACTTTAACTTAAAAGCGACGAAAATGATTTTATATACCGTAATAATGTATAAACAGAACAATTTTAAATTTTAATGAAAGAAAGTGGTTGACTCATTACAAACCATATACAGTGTGACCTAAAAATATAAAAAAAAAAAAAAAAAAAAAAAAAAAAAAAAAAAAAAAAAAAAAAAAAAAAAAATGTTTTAGTTTTGATTCTTTTAAAAAGAAATATCTTTAGATTTTACCACTGAAATTGTGGATCATTGATACCGTATTATAAAAATATAACGTATATATATGTGTATATGTATTTTAAATAAAAAAAAAAACTATTTAATATAATTTTACTAATATCTTCGGTTTATAAGAAGATATCAAGAGATGCGGTTTTCAATTGATTTTTTAAGCTTTCAAGTTACTCTTTACTGTCAGCTAAAATTACATATACCATCGCATTTAATTTTGAAAACGCGCAATGTTTGCAAATTGTAAGATAGCGCCCCTAGCGTCTGAAGGCGTTCAAAAGTTTACTATTATTGTTTATATGGTATAATATATAAGAAACGCTCTTTTAAACGAGCCCCTGTTAGTTGGATTTTGGTCCATTCCCCACCACTTTATTTGGTAGGTAGGGGAAAATGGTTCTAATAAATAATATTCAGAACGCATTGAAGATTGTGAAGCTATTACTTATAGCACAATTTATCTAGGCAAAATTGTGTAAAAACTCCATTTTCTCTTATTTTTCTAAAAGCTGTGACCCACTAGTGGCCATTCTGCCAAACTTGAAAATACTCTGGCAATTTGTCATGTTCTCTTTAGTTATGAATATTTTTTCCACAAGCCCTACGGCTAATACTTTCTGAGATATAGCTGAGCTATTCTTAGTGGGACAATCTCATTAATTAACTTTATTATAAGCAAAGAATATAACAGTAAATCTACGCACTAGAATATTTTTAACACAAATAAAAAGCTCAACGCTGCACTTTAACCCTCTTTCTTTTTCTTTTCCAATAGTTTATAAGTTTTCCATATACTTGTAGCACACTGTATCTGTTTTTGATTTAAGCGTCATTTTGTATTTATTCAATTAATAATTAAATAATAATAAATTTATAAGAAAATAAAGATAATTTGACTCTTGATAAAGATAATTTGATTTACTGGAATTGAAAAGGTTTTTGATTTTAGTATAGCATGTATTAGTAATATATTAAATGGAAATTTTAGAGGGGGGCAAGCTGGGGCAAGATATTAAATTAGTTTCGTTATTAGAAAGGCTTAATCTACCTTGTGACATATATAAAGTATTGGCCACCCTTCTTTGGCCATTTTTATTTTTCTATTATTAAGTTATATTTTTTTTTTTTTTTTTTTTTTTTTTTTTTAAAAATGTTTATGTATCTCTTATATACAATAATTGTTCTCCCAAACTTTTGTGACTATATATATCTTTTATTTTAAAGTGAAAACAATCGTTTGCACTAATATGTATGGTTAAAAAATTATTAATTTTGCCACTTTTGATAAAAACTAGGTTGTTTCACAAGAAATGAATACCATAATTAAGTCAGTGTAACATCTTCATTTGAAACTTTTCAAACAGACATATAATTAAAAATATTTTTGAGTTGATAAAATATAACGGTCTGTACTTTAAGTAATTAAAATCTTCTACCAAAATTATTTAATTTAAAATTTTATTTTTAAGTCAATGTCCAACATTTTATATTGTGTCTTTCCACTGTGGGCCGGTCGCCACAGAGGTCATTATTGCAGTATTAGGTGGTAATAAATACATATTCAAAAAATACATGTTTTTGAAAGTTGAAACGTATATTTTTTGAATGATGGTCGGAAAGTGATGTAGATTATATAATTAAAATAAATTAATCGTACTTTTATACAGGGTGTTTGTTGAAATAAGTCACTAATATAGTGGATGTTCTTAAACGATATGCTAGTATTTAGGAGATGATTCTTAGACTCTTTTAAGAAAAAAACTTCATATGAATGTATGTCTCAAACGTCATAACTTTTAAGATACAGGGGTGGTAACATCTTCCCGAAATGAATATAAAAATTAAAATAAAAATATATTTTAGGTTGTCCTCGCATTTTACCACATAGACTGTGTTGAAAACATATGTCAAGACAAGTGTATTTGCCTTCAAAGGACTGCCTTCACTAAAATAATAGATTTTATAGATAAATAGGAATTTTTATTTATTGACATTATGTTCTAAAAAATAATTTTTTAAAGTTCTGTACCTCTTGGCAGCCAATTTTGTAGACTTCTTGAAAATCAAGCTTTACTCATAATAAAAACGTCGTTCGAAAATAATGAATAAACTTGTATTTTAAAAGTTAAGCAAAATCCAGTCTTGAGAAAGAAAAATAATTTTTTACGAAACATTTAAAAGAAATCCTTTTTCTATTTTACATTGACGTAAATATGTTATGAAATTATCCAAAATATTTAAAACACCAACTTAGTCTCCAAAAATCGCCGTCTAGTTATACAAAATTACAACTCAAAATCAAAGATTGATGTCACAAAACCAATAAAGTAAACAATCTAAGAAAAAATCAACTTTGACGTTGCGCCTAAGCAACCTATGTTGAGATAAAAAAAAATACGTTGTTTAATCATGTCTCTGGTTTATTGACAATAAAATACAACATCAATCGTAGGTTTTTGGATACCTTGGCCTTTTTCGATTTATTAATTCCCTAGAAAAATTAAAATGACCTCTGTGCGGCGGTAGGTACGGCATTACAGTGCTTTAGCTGATAGGGGCCAGGACAAAAATTAAGATTATATTAAGCATAAAACGGGTTTTTAAAAACCTGTTTAATTAAAAAATCTTGATTGTAAATAATAAATCAAATGAACTCAATCGTGAACGAAAACTAAATAAACTGTAGGAAAATTTATCTTCTAGAAACTACAAAATTCTTTGCTCTAAAAAATATAAACAAAAATAATACCTGGAAACTATAATAAACTTTAACAAACTTTCGAAGCAATAGTACATTGTTTTAATAATAAATAAAAAAACTTATTAAAATGTAAATTATAGAACACATTCGTAAACTATAATCAAAGTTTAACAAAGGCCTCATCAGAATATTGACCGATGTTCAGCAGTGATTGGATTTTCAATGAAATTTTATTTTTCGGTCACCTTTACCACTTGCAATCCACTCTTCTAATAGGTCAATATTTTTATGGTGTGGTCAGCATCTAAAATAGATGGATCCATGACATCACACCTCCCTAGTATGCTAGCACTGCTAGCAGAGCGCAATATAATTGGAATCTGCCAAAAACAGGTTTTTGTGAGAACAAAAACTCCTAATTTTTTTGGTTATAAAATAATAAACATTGAAAAAAAGTGTTATTATAATCTAAAAACCGCATATTGATACGATTTGTTCAATTGTTCAAAAGTTACATACAGTTCGTCTGCTGGATCTGTGTGTCTATGAAAGGAATGCGGACAAAAAACATTTAAATAAACAGCAATATATTTTATACGTCAACTTGACGAGTACGTCACCGGAAATCGCTCCGCCCACTCATTTTATTGGCTACTTGCAAATTTGTCGAATTTGTATTGATGGGACGCGTCGTCTAATTTTTATGAAAAACATCGAAAGAATATCGCTTCCCCTCCCACGGATACCCCGTAGGCTGCGTAGAACGGACAGACATGCTGTACTTTTGAAATTTTAACTGTAAAAACTCCAAAGTTGATGAATTTTAACTAAACTTCATTCGGCTTCTTAGAAGCCCCAACAGTATTCTCCCTGAAAAATTTCATCAAAAATCATAGATTTAGGAAGAACAGATATCACATTATGCATTTTAACTCGATCAAACATTCGGAGGTTGACTACGTACTGTAAAAACCAATTGAGATAGAGAAGGCGACATTGCCACGTATCAAATTTGCGCCTATCTACTTAGTTTGATTTGCAGAAAAGGTGATTTTAAAACCTTCACCGATATCAATAAATCTCTACCCCTTAATTAAAGTAATAGTTTATTTTTAAAGAAGCATGCGTATTAATATGGTTATTAACCAGAGGATATATGCGCTACTATTAAAGGACATGTTTACTGTTTAATGTGCTGAAACGTCTTGAACTATTGGCAACGTCGCGCTAGTCTTCCAGAATGAAATGAACCGCCCGTCCCACCACCCCTCGCGACGGCCCATGGTCCGTTATAGCGTACTACGTTCAGCTTACGGTGTGTTTGAAGTCGGAATCAAGTCCAAAGTGAACTTTTCAGTGTTTTCAGTAGTTTTTGCTTTTGTTTAATGTACTTTTGAATCTGCAAATTTTCAATATGGTACGACAGTGTCAAATGTGTGGACAAATAAACTCAAATTACCCAAATTTGTCTTTCCACAGGTAGATATTGTTTCCGCCGTAATTGTACATGGGCGTCCTACAAGGGAGCCTCTCACAATTAAAATAATTTCTAATTATATTTGTTGAATATTGATCTATTAAAACAAGAACGTAGTAGCTGGTAAATTGAATTCATAATTCGTCCCAATTACTACCTAACTGTTGTAGATCATAACAATTTTGAATATAAACGTTGCATTTGAAACTTTATTATAAGCCAGAAAGTGACATATTTTCTTAAAATTGCGTCCTATTTTGGTCATTATATACGAGATTCTAAAGGAATTTTGCTTCAATAAATAAACAAAGGTGTTTACCTGCCTTTTTTACATTTTATTGCTTTCATATCTGCTCCCTTCGGCCTTGTTTAGACAATTTTTACCACTGTACAAATGTCTTCCACGGTGTGTTTAACTTTTTTAGAATGGGACGAACTGTAAATAATTCTTAGGCTAAGGATTTAGTTTTATACATACCTATATAGAGAGTGACCCAGGCCTCCAAAAAAAGCTTTTTACCTATTAGGTTTTTAGTTTGTGATTTTTATTTCAATTTTTATATAAGATGGGGGCCATTGTAACGCACATTTTCAAAATATTTTGTCAACATACAGGGTGATTCAAACCGCATTACATATGCTTAATACAGTTCATGAAGATTAGGATATTTAACTAAAATTTGATTATCTGATGAAGTAATATGTAAGATGATTAAAAGTAATGGATTTGTAAATAAACGTAATAGGTATTCATTATTATGCAACAGAAATCCCATACTGTGGCACACAGATTTTATACTATTGCGAGACTAAAAGACAATTGCCTCGTATCAGAGCCATCATAATACAAGAAGAAGACCGAGTCAAATCTGTCTTATATTTTCAAAACACAATTTTCCTAATAAATATTGATTTTTAGGTATAGAAGTTATTAATAATACAAGATTAACAACTATTACACAGTACTACACAGGAAGCTATCGATTGGTGAACTACTACTAAATCGTTACTAATTAGGTAATTAATTTTGAAAAGTTCTTTTAAGATAAAAAAGGTAAAACTAAACCTAAATTATCATTTGAGATTAAACAGGAAGTTCTAAATAATGTTGCTTATTCTAAAATAAGAAAAATTTATTTATAAGTTAAGTTTCATAACATTCCTAATTAAATTTGGGCGAAAAGAATATTTTTGTTTGCTGTAGGTAATTTTCTCTCAGGGAAAATAAGTAGAATAAAAATGACTTTTACGTCAAAAAAAGTCAAAAGGACAAGTTATTCCAAAAGGACAAGTGGCATCCCTAGGTATTTCTGGAATGGAAATTGAATGGCAAATCTACAACTTTGCTTTGAAAATATTTTCCGGCCACCTATGTTTACAAAATGTCTAAAATGTGCCTAAATGTCTCCATATTCTGAAAAAAAATGAAAGAAAAAGTTCACCAAACTACAAAACCTAATATAGAATCATTGTTCTGGAAGCCTGAGCTTCACCCTAAATATTCAAAAGTAAATTCAAAAGTTTATATAGAAGTAACTGAAAGTTTAAATCGAAAATCGACGTTGGGGCGATTTTCGAAAACTACTAACGTTTCAACATATAAGTATGTGGGATATTAACTGTATTATTATATTAGACCTTATAACAAAACTCATCTGACGAAAAAAGTGTTAATGTAGTATACTAATATGGAGTAAACATTTTACTAATTACTTTACTTCTACTTTACTAATTAAATTGGTTCCAAAAAACGATACGCCACTGGCCATTAGAACAATTCAAATGCGCCTAGTTGCCAGGGTCGGAAATTTTACACTTCTCTGTCTCTTCTGTACCTTGTTTGACACATTGGAAATGTTTGATACACTACCAACGAGTATTTATGAAAGAGATGTTTGGTCTATCTTTATAATGTCTTTGATCAAAATACATCCAGCGGTTTCGGAGCTCTCGTAACAGACACACAGACAGAAAAAAAAATACTACCATAAGTTGCCAGTAGTTGCAAAAAAACCTTTACAATTTCAATAGCCCAAGGTCCACATTATTTAATAAACTGAAAGTACAAGATGTCTATGCCAAACATCTCAGGGGGGGCACGACCGCTCAATTAAAGGTCTAGTTCTAGTGAGCCAGTCGGAGCAAATTACAATCTGAGGATGCTAGACACCGTGCCCGCGGAAACGTTAGGGCGCTAAATGCTAACGTGACGACGGAAAAATTTCTTCTTCTAATAACTGAAAGCCACCCTTCAAACGATGGTCGCGAAAGCCTAAACTACTACATTTGATTTGAACTGAAACATGGTATAAAATCGAGAATATAAAAATACTAATATTTTTTTTATTTATATAAATGTAGATTATAGAAAAATACTAAAATTACATTTAATTTATACACTATAAATTTAATAAATACCTACCTATGGATATATCAGAAAATAAATATAAATAATCGAACACTAATTTTGGAGTGAAGCGAAATTGTGAAAGACAATGCTTCTGCTCTTCCATTTATCTCCTCGTAATATCCTTAACAAATATAAATTTAATATTTTATTAAATGGAAATACGTTTACAACCATGAATAAATAACAGTGTAATAGTTATAAAACATTTTATCTAAAACCGCTTCAACAAGATTAAACGTAAAACTGTCGAGCCGAACAGCATATCGATCTCTAAATAAAATATCAGGCTGCCTGATGCCGAAGAATTATACCATTCTAGAGTTGTATTAGTTCCTGCATTTTAAACTAACCCCGCAATGTTCCACCTATATTTCATTTTCTTCTATGTACCTACGTGTAAAAGCCATTTTATTAGGGAGATGTACATTTTTATTACGCCCGTAGTTTAGATATATTCATTAAATGAGATTGGTAGAGACTAATTCCGCAACAAGGTCATTATAAAAGAAGCTTAATTCGGTATAGAATAGAAATGGAAGAATTTGGTAGAATTTTAAAGTATTCCCGTGCCAGTTTGGAGTAAATAACATTTGTTCTCGCGCTTAAAAGTCTATTGGACTTGATACAAGTTATGTTGAAGTAACTTAACCACTATCATGATCAGTTTCGGGATCTACTTTTACCCGTTATGCTGCTAGGGTTCCTGTTTCTTGTTTATCAGTTAAAAAATGTAAAAATAATTATTTAGATAAGAATATTTTGCAAAAATATGTATTTATCAGGTTGCTCCAATATACAGTGACCAAATTCAAAAACATTTTAATAGTTTAAGTATTTTTAATAAAAAATGATTTTTATATGGTAGTATAAATTCAAGGCCGTGATAAACCACGGTTTTGACACGACATGACTTTGACATATGAGCTAGCAAGAAAAAAGTGGTAAGCTGAGATGGATCTTTTAGGAGTGTTGTAACTCGGGCCCTATGTGAACTAAGAGGTTGAAACTCGGAATGTAAATGGACCTTGAAGAGCCCATCTTTTGACGACATTTCGAGCATTAGAAAACTCCATCATCAATAAATCAAATAAAAAAATCGTCCGAATGTAATAAATCGAATAAAAGCTGTCTCCAATAGTTTCTTAGTAAAAAAATCAAATAAAAAAAAAAAAAAAAAAAAAAAAAATCTCCGAAAAAAAATCATAAAAAGTCAAAACTATACTCTGTTTTCTTTCAGTAAGATTTCGACAGATGATGACAGAAAAAAGCAGATGACTTCAATACCAATCCATTTATTTTACGGTTTCAAAAAAAAGTTTCTAATATTTTTAAGTTAACTATGGATGGGTTTATAACAAATACGTCATGCGTCGTTTCTTGTCGTTTTAACTAATTTTATTGGTTTATTTCAAAAATGACAGATCATATTTCAATATTATTGGTTTGACGCAATGATGAACGACAACGGACGCCTATGCATATGAACTCGACTTAAGAATTTTGAGACTTGTCAAAATCTTGCCAAATTATAGGTTATAATTTTGAAAAGCAAATTATGTCAAATAGAAATGATAAATATTTTGCATTTTGGACTGTGTTGTTACTTGTGTTTCGTGTTTTTTAAATTATGTGGAGGAAAACTCGAGGGAAAATTTTAAGTGTTGACCCAGAACATAGTTTATAGTTAATATTCGGTGCCCAGAGACACAGTTTACCAGAGAGTTGTATTAGCTACAAATAAAGTTATATACCATCTCGTATATGGTACCAAAAAACTGAGCATCTGTTAAATAACATCAAGCTACATGATAGGTAAATAATACATTTTAGTACTGCAGAAAATTGGTGATAAAAGTTAATTAACTACATTTTTAGATTTTTTCAGTTTGCTACAGTTTTTTTTTCTACATAAAAAAAAAAAAAAAAAAAAATTTAAATATTATTAATTATGCGTTTCAAATGTATCAACTTATTTCTTTGTAAAATAAAATAAACTACTTTGAAATTAAACATTAATAGTTAATATAATAGTTAGCATATATAACAAATTATATATTAATAGCTCCTGCATATTAGTTTAACGCCTTGGGCAAGGTACAGCTTGCCGTGCTAGAACCGTTCGGTATACAAAGGAATCGTAATGCTAGCACTACGTTTCAACTGCCTATTATTACCCCAGGATTGTGAATACCAAGTACTCATTTAAGGCTGAGTCGATTTAGGTACCCAAACTATTTTTATTTTATTTTAAATAGTTGGGGCTGATGAACTGCCGGTTGTAGGATTCAAACCCATACAACCAGTGTTCGGAAGTAGTTAATTGAGACGTAATTTACCTGATTAACTACGTGTAGTTTTTCTTCATAACTACGTTTTTCCTGTCTATTAACTATATGAAAACTACGTTAATAAACTATGCATTAATATTATGAATAATTTTACTTTGTATGAGGGAGGGGTCTATTTTCTAATGTGAATATTATATTTAAAGCAATATTTCTTCTGTTTTCTTAAAATACATTGTGTTTTTTTAAAGCTTCAACGTATTATACGAACGATAATGATAAGAAATTATAATTCACCAAACCGTTGATATTTGAAAGTCACATACATAGGTTACATAAACTACACCCTCTACATAAACTACATTAACTACATGTAATGTAGTTTATGTTGTTTTTAAAAGTAACATGTAGTTTTCCGAACCTTGCCCACAACCCGACGAGAGCTGTACCTCTACGCTACCGGGCATCTCATATTGTCTACAAATTCATTTACCCAATAATATGTATAACAAACATTTTTTAGAAACCCGTGTCTCCAATTAAAACCGTAGTAAATTATTTTTTTTTGAACTTGACCGTGTACGACACGTGTCACTGTGACAGTTAGTTTTGGCATAAGAAACGTCAAAAGTTGATATTGTCCGTTCGCGACCAAATTTGGTGGGTAGGCTATGTGAGCGATGGTGCACACGGTTCCACCCTGCAAAGTTGAATACGAGGTTTCGTTTATATCTTCATTAGGGTGGGATTAAGGATTTGATACTGAAGAAAAATGTGGCATAATTGGCTAGATTGCGGTTAGTAATGTGCTAGTAATGTGGCTAGATTGCGGCATAATTGGGGCCGGGCTACAGGACGACGTCCTCGACTTTTCGAACCGATGCTTCTAAACGGAACAAATCATCAGGATTTTTCTTAATTATGGGTCGATTCGAACCAAACTCGGCACGTGTATAGAATTACCAGAATTGAGTCCTCAGAAGGACAGGCGGGCAGAGGGAAGTAAGAAGAAGTTTCATTTCACTTCGTTTCATCTCACATTTATTTTTCAATGATTGTTTGCGGTCACTTCCTGTTTTTGCGGAAATGACTACAACCTTTGATTTTTAAATGGCACCCTCGGTATTTTGTTACTTTATTCGATAGAAAATGATACTCTGAATAGAATGACATATCACATGTCAACTTTTTACATTTTCGAATATGGTTTATTTGACATTGTAATATGCGATTCATAACGACAATTTGACTCGAAATACCAAGGGTGTGGTACCAAATTATTCGTAAAAAATGCTTTTTCCAAATATGCTAATGAGCTACCCTCGTTCTATTTGAAAAAATTGAGATATGATTGAAAAAATGGTTTGGGCATCTTTTAATCGGCCAGGACCAGACACTAAAAACACTAGACGATCAAATATATTTTTCCAAAGTCCTTTGATTTAAAATTAGTGTTTGTAACACAGCCATGGCACCCAAAATTGAAATTTAAAATACAATTTTGTTTCCAGCAAACATGTTAAAAGTAGACATATATGATATGTCATTCTATTCAGAGTGATATTTTCTATCGAATAAAGTAAAAAAAAAATATCGAGGGTACCATTTAAAAATCAAAAGTTTTAGTCATTTCCGGTGAAACAGATAGTGACCGAAAAGTATTAAATACGTTCTAAATCAGTTCTACTTTATGTCATGTGGTCATGTACTAACTTACCAAATCTCGTTCTTTTATTTGGAAAACTAAAAAAGCTTTAGGGGTGAGCCACTTTTGAGACTCACCCGGTATAGGGACTCCAATGTATGATTTACCGCATTCACAAAGTATCTGGTATAGATGCGCCTTTTCTTTTACCTTGATATATCTGGTTTGTTCAAGTTAAGAAGCTTCTTAGAGTAGGTCTACACTTAAAAACAGTTCTCATGTGATGCTCTTTAGCTATTTGCCTGATATTTTCTGTTCCTTTCATACAGATATAGCATTATCCAGAGAGATACTCTTTCTGTGACTAAAGCATCAATGAGTCTCTCTTGCAATTCGTTATCTTGCCAAGATACTTCTTAACAGCGTTAGAGATACTTGATCACTGCATGATATTTGCTCTATAGCGTTTTTTACTTTTCTTATTTTTCGTTGTTTGAGAATGAAGGAATAACATTGTGTGTGTTGAAACTTAATATTTTTAGTTATTTTCGTCACTGTAATTAAAAAAACATTCTGCATTAGGAATATTTAGGAAGATTTTGATTGACGTAATATGAACCTCCTTCAAAACTAAAAACTCCGTATCGACAACATTTTATATTAGAAAAATAATTCTTAACATGTTTTGTGTTCGCCTGTTCGATCGTTTCATACGTTTTGGCTGACGATCATCAACAGGACATGCGAAGGGTTGTAATCTGACGTGAGCCCTTTATAAAGGGAGTTTTGTTGGATGGATTTATTGGCCTCGATAATATTTGTGCTATTTACCACTGACGTCACCTCTCTATATATTTGAGCACTAGAAATTTGCAATACAATGTCGATACAGAAACTCTCACAAGCGTAAGAACTTATGTTAACAATAAAAATAACAATAATTAAAAGCTTTGTTTAACAACATTTTCGACAGTCTGTGAAAATAATTCTTATTTTCGAATTCTTTTTGTCTCGAAATTTAAAAATATATTGGAAACAACAAGTTATCGTTAGAATATAAAATAAATACACTACTACTCAATATTTGAAAGAAGGAAGCAGTTGAGATATTTTCAAGTTCCGGAAACATATTCTAAAATAGATTTCAAGTGAACTATTTTTTTTATAAAGTAAAGCTTTCCGTACTTCAAAGATATATCCGGTTATAGATGAACCGAACAACACACAAGAATTTGTGTATTTCGAACAAACACGAAAGGTATATTTCAAAGATATTTACTTTGAAATATATAGACTATATTGTATTGAATATTTTATGCGTATTATAAGCAATATGAAAAATATATGAATACTGTTGTAGCTAAATCTATGTTAGTTTTAAAAATATATCGTCAAATTTTTTATGTAAATATCTATTGGTTCAGGAAATAATAAGACTTGCTATTTAATTACTATCAATTAAACATTTCCCTTGTTTTCGTTCAATATTTAAATCTAAAATATTGAACTAAAAATGGTTTAAATAGCAAAAGCAAAACTTTAGCTCTGCTTTAATATTTATTGCTATAAATAATGATTTTAGTGTCATCTCTTCAAAATTGAAGGGCTTATCGATTTCCTTTTTTAATTATCTTAAAAAAATAAAAATATAATTACATTACAGACTCAATTTGCGATTTTCTCTCTCAAACATTAATTTTCTTCAGAACTTTGCTATAAATCATCATTTTTTTTAACAAAATGGAAAACATAGTTACTAGGCGAAAGTATCTCAAAGAGACAACATGCAACTACTATCTACTTAAAAAATAAAAAAATTGAAAAATCCAAATCCATAATTTTTATTTTCTTTTTAACGAAAAGGCTTTCCTATTTGCTATTTTAAGAAAATGGTATCTATATATACAGTATATCTCTGGATTGTCTTTTCAGGAGGAAACACTTTTTATTATTGACATTTTGATAGAAATGTCAATAATAATTCAAAAAAGTTTTTGCTTGATCGAAAATGATTAATCCCGTTTATACTTTTCTAAATTTCCATGCCGTTTGAGAAAATAAAAAAAAGTTCTATATATCAAAAGGCGTTTCTATGGTAATATAATTTCAATTTAATTCTTTGATAGATGGCTATTATTAATATTGATTAATGTTATATTTTTTGCTGTTGTTAAATCATCAGATAACTATTATCACCCATAGTAGCATTGAACTAAATAAATTTTGTGCTTCATCAAGATTTTAAAACAGCAAAAAATATGACGTTAATTAAAATTCTATCAAATCAATAATCTATCAAAAAATGAAATCGAAATTGTATTACCATAGCGTGGATAATAAAACCAAAGTTATCGGGATTCTGAAACATGCAAGTATTTTATGAAGAATGCATTTTCCTCAAAATATCAATAATAAAAATCAATCCGGGGACATACTGTATAACGACTGACAATAGTATCTTTAAATGTTATATCTGTGAAAATGTTAGTTATGTCAGTTTAAATGCCTGTTTTAGAAAAAAATCTGTGTTTTGATTTATTTTGAGAGAAAACTGCAGGGCATGCCCTCGTGTACGCTAAGGACGCTACAGAAAACAAATAGATTGTACTCTACGTACTACGCTATGGAGACAAATGTCTGATTTATATTCAATACTAGAATTTATAGGACTAAATTAAAAAATATATGTATATATAGGATCTTCTTCCGATGTGCAGTAGTTAACGCAATGGGTATCGGCAGCCAGACGGGCCGTATGCTGTTCCAGAGAGCAGTAAAAGACAGATGTCTTAAAATACTTTCGAAAACGTTGCTAGCTCTTAGACTATTTAGTATGTGTAGTATTTATAAAAAATGGTTAAGGAACGTAGTTTAATCCAATCTAGAAAATCTGAGGACATGCTGTATAATGACTAACAATACTATCTTATCTCAATCTAGAAGCAATCCTTCAAAATGCCCTTTTTTCATTCCTTTTCCTTTTAGCGAAGCATTATATATAGTGATAATCCTGCAGCTTGCGCAAACGCATCTTTAATATTCCACACACGGAACCGGAAGTTATGGCACCGGCCCTCCATCTCCAGACCGAGGCCGTTTACAAGAAATAGACGACATAGTTTTCTAAACGAAGCGACACACTTCGGAAGTTTATCGGAATAATGGAGCTACATAAGAGTTTTACAGAAGATCTAACCCTAAAGGATGTTTAACAGTTTGAAAATTCGTGTTTCTATATCTCTTTATTAAAATGTGTTGTCGGGTATTATCCAAGAAATCGAAAGCCTTAGACTAGAATGGTCAGGATTAGCGTTGCCAGGTGTCGAATATGAAATAATGGATCAATGTAGACAAAATTATCGAATTTATCAAAAATTATGTTACAAGCGATACATTTGCCTGTGAAGGAATTCTCGAATGTAATACCACAAGATGCTTCGGGATTACCGAATAATACTTTTAGCTGACACGAGATGCGTTACCCGGCAACACTATGACTCTGAAGGAGTAGTAGTGTTGCCGGTATCGCAATATAATATAGTAATCCCAAAGGGTAATCCCGAAACATCGAGTTGCATTAAAAAGATTATACAACGAAATAAAGTACATATATCCTTCTTATCTTAAACATTTTCATTATAATAATTATTATTAATAACAAAACTGCAATTGTTATAGTGAAAACTTTAACCATTAGACAACTCAGTAAACTGCTTCCATACATATTTGTCTGAACGCTTGGTATTTCTTGGCTTCACATTTTAATAGCATCGTCGACTTGAGGCAACAAAATTTTACCAACTTCTTTGCCATTTTGTAATAAGAATTGATGGGATATTTTGTGGAACTGATAGAAATGACTTCTGAATTAATATTTCAAAAATGACAATTACAATATGGCCACCAAGCGATAATCACTTAAATGATTATCACTTATTAATCGCATCCTTCTATATAGGAAAATATACATATAGGAAATTAAACAACTTTCTGCCGCACATCATAATACGACCACCAGCAACCCCCATAAGACAACGCATGGTGTCATTGATGACGTGCAACGAAAGTTGTTCCAGTTATAATGATAGCAACAAATTTGGATCCTATTTTTGTTTCTTTTTAACCAGCCGTTTAACATATTTTCCACTCAGTTTTATAATGTTGGGGTCTGGTTTTTCGTCTTCCCACATTTTTAAATCGTTTTATTGTAACTGCTTCATTATCGAAATTAATTGATTCGTCGCGAATATTTATTGCTCTAGAATCTGCCATTTCTTTAAACTTGCGAGAAAATTTGATATTTACTACTGATACAAAACTGAGCCCTGCCCTTGAGCTATATTAGTTAAATTGTTTGAGATTATAGCATTTTAAAAAAAAAAACTTTAAATTAATATATTTATTATCATGAAAATATATTCCATGATTAATAAACACATAAATTACGAAAGGTTACCAAATTATGTTATGTTTACCAATTATCGAGTATGGAACAGATTTTTTTTAAGAAAATTTTGTTCCAAAATGATGTTACAATTCGATTATTATGTTATATCTGGCAAGCTGGCCAGGATAACTATATATCGAGAACCAGAAGAACGTATCCTCCAACTGTTCTTTGAGGAAAACTCACTAAGAAAGAGACAACTGGGGTGACCACCAATTAGATGGCGAGACAACGCCAGAGACGATTTATGCACACAAGTAATGATAGACAGAAAGGAAACTGGAAACATTGGTCGTAATCACAGCCAAAACCCACCCTGTATTGTAGCGCTAAAGGAATAATAAGCATAATACTCGTTTTAGCGGCATCAGTAATCATTTTATTTTATTTCATTAAACTTCACAATTCAGGTTTAACTCTGTTTAATTATTGACATAAGCTTATCATCTACGTAACCGCAGATGGAGCTAAAAGCGCAAAATAGGGTACTATACAAAATAAATAGTATAGAGAGAAGTAAAAAGACTAACCCTTTCAGTGTGCTATTTCTTGCATTAAGTTCATCAGACCGAGACAGAAAACAACTATCTAAGGACCGGTTTTAGAAATGTATTCCCGGCATCAGGCCGACTTTGCTGCATCCTTCAATCTGACAAACAAAACGCAGAAGTCGCACTTGAGTACCAAAGTGGTTAAGGCCGTTTTACTTATATACTATATTTACTTATTGTGTACTTTTTACTTGTATACCTTACTTACTCTGTATACTTATTTTATTAGCACTCTACTTTGCGTTTTTAGCTCACTCTACGATTACATAGATGGAGTAAGTATGTTTGTTCCAGCGGACTGATTAAAATATTTTCAATATGGCGGCACTACCAGAAATACCGGAAGTTGACTACAACTCTCTTATTTTAAACGTAAGCCCCCATTTTTATTACATACTTGAATTCTCTGTAATATTCTATGAATATTGACAAAGACTTCTATACCTAACATTAACTGTTTTGAGAAAAAAAAATATTTAAAATATCAGGACGAAAAAAACAACCTGTCAAAAATGGCAGTTTGGTAAAAGTCAAATTTAGTCATTACTACAGCCACTGTGACATAAAGAAGACATGGCTATCTATTCTAAAAATTAAATTGTTCAAATGTTAAGATTAAAAATTATCATAAATCCTTTTTTCAAATGGAAACCCATTTTATTTCACTAATGAAAAGGGTTTTCAAATTATTTTTAAAAAAAAAATTTATACAATTTTTAAAAGCTCAATTCTGCGTATGACAGCTGCGGCCATTACTATATGACATTCGAACAATTTAATTTTTGGGCAACAGCTACATGTTTTCTCTTATGGCACAGTGGATGTAATCATAAAATAATTAATTCAGAGTTAGCGTCAACTCTGTGTTAAATCTTGGAAACACGATACGCCACTGAAAGTTTCCTCGTTGTCGTCTGCAGAACTAATTTCTTCCAATTGACAGGTTGACATGATAAGGACATGATGGCTTAATTTTCACTTCCGTTTCCGGTTATTCAATGGCGGGCCCTCTTCAGTTCAAATGTATTTTGTATTTTTCTTTCATAAATAAACCAAAATAATTTATTCACATATATTTATTTGAAATATGGAACAACGTGACTAAATAAATATAAAATATAGAGGATTGTATTGTTTCAATACCACTTAGTTAATTATATGTCTCTTTAATTGTAAATTAGTTAAGGTATAAGTATGACTTACAGTAATTTGTAAATAAACAGACGTATTCGCAGACTTCAAGAACAGAAAACGGACACAGGAACATGAAAATGGGAGCCTTATACAAAAACCTGAAAACAGAAAAACAAATTTTTATACTAAAATTAACAATGAAAATATCAATAGGTATAAAATATAAATATACTGTTTAAAAAAAGCGTCCATTATTCCCAAAGAGACCTGGCTTATAAACCAAAAAGAAGCAAAAAGAAGTAAAAAGAGACTTTTAGTCGAATAACATAATCAGATTCATCAGTCCGATTTATTGCATTATTGATAATAAACCTAATATACTGATAAATTAATGTTGGCTATGAAGTTAAAAAAAACGATCTTACCTTGCTGTAAATTGTTTCATTTTCCAAAAAAATCGCTGATCAAAGAGATTATATACTCATTTTCTGTGTATCTAAATGTAAAAACAGTGTTTATTTACTACCTATTTTCATATACATGGGACATACCTAATACTGCAGAAACGTCATTTTTTCCAGGATTCTTCATGTATTATATATTTTATATACTTTATTACCTTTTATATTTATAAATTTCAGCCGAAACATTAAATTGAACTTCCAAACCGAAACTAAACGGAATGAATTTAAATGGCGTCGAATATTTTCTAATTTGTTCTAGAACAAATCTGAAGTTGTCTCTGAAATCTGTCAATTCTAAACTGTGAAGACAATAGTTAGAGAGAAACATTGCTGTCCTTGTCTCGGCAGCCATACTTGTCGTGAGGAGAATGACAGAAATGACACTAATGACTGTCTCCAATTTTCCTATTTCACTGTCACCCCTGGTGGTGTAATCACTAAATTTGACGTTTAGGCTATACACATATTTAAAAAAAAAAAAAAAAAAATTCAAAAAATTTTAATTTTTTTTCAAAACGGTTAATGCTAGGTATAGAGTGTTTGAGCATCAATTTTCATAGAATTTTAGAGAAATTAAGTATGCAATAAAAAATGTGGGCACCCCTTTAAAATAAGAAAGTTGCTGTCAACATCCGGTATTTCCGGAAGTGCCGCCATATTGACAATATTTTTAATCGATAGATCTCATTGTGAAACTAACAAAAAATCTCCGAGCTAGATGTTGTAGTTCTCTAGAAACTTCTAATGAACGCTCAGCCTGGGACACTCTGTATAAGGTATATATGTCATTATATGACAAGGTATAGTAAACTAAATCTTTTTATATTATTTGGAACGTTTGAAATTGTTAAAAAAATTATTTGTGTTGTTTGAAAAAAATAGCATGTTCTATTCGGAGTAAAAATTAGTTTTTGTGCCTCGGCTATATGGCGGTTTTCTCACAAAGTCATTTTTACTCCAAATAAAACAATATACTGTTTTCTGTGTAACATTGGACAGCCTATACCGCTATTTGGAATGTTTAATTGGTTCTATAAAACCTCTTTTCCAGCAGTTATTGTATACCTTATCTAACTTTAAGACAAAAAAAATAATACGAGGCATGTTTTTTAAGTAAGTACCGTTTTGGAATTAAAAAAAAACGTGCAAAGATATCGCAATAATTTTATTTTTACATGAAAGCCTGTACCTTAATCTACTTTTCTACATAATTTCCGTGAATATTGAGGCACTTGTCATAACGTGGCACCAGTTTTTCAATACCCTCCTCATAAAATTCTGCCGCCTGACTGGTTAACCACTGTATCACAACTGTTTTGACTTCGTTATCGTCTTGAAGACGCTGACCGCCCAGGTGTTTCTTCAAGTGCAGGAATAAATGGTAGTCACTGGGCGCCAGATCAGGGCTGTATGGAGTATGATCTAGAATTTCCCATTTAAAAGATTTGATGAGATCTTTGGTCCGATTAGCCACATGTGGACGGGCATTGTCATGCAGCAAAACAATACCCTTACTCAACTTGCCACGTCTTTTGTTTTGGATTGCACGGTGCAGATTGTTCAATGTCTCACAATAAGATGCTGCATTGATTGTCTCATTACGAGGCAGAAACTCCACTAGCAATACTCCTTTTCTGTCCCAAAAAACTGTGCACATGATTTTCCGGGCAGAAATTGTTTGCTTAAACTTCACTGTTTTGGGTGATGATGAATGTCGCCATTCCATGGACTGTTGTTTCGATTCTGGTGTGACGTAGGCCACCCATGTTTCGTCACCAGTAACAATTTTGTCTAAAAAATCTTCACCTTCATTGTGGTACTGCTCAAGGAAAGTCAATGCACTGCCTAAACGTTGGGTTTTGTGCAAATCCGTCAACATTTTCGGAACCCAACGTGAACACAATTTCCGGTAATTCAAGTTCTCGGTCACAATGCGATACAAAACACTACGAGAACATTGAGGAAAGTAGTCGCACAATGATGAAATTGTAAAGCGTCTGTTTTCTTTCACCTTTTCGTCCACTTTCTGCACCAAATCTTCATTAACGACCGAAGGACGCCCACTCCGTTCTTCATTATGCATATTTGTGCGGCCATCTTTAAATGCTCTCACCCATTTCCTTACCATTCCATCACTCATAATGTTTTGTCCGTAAACTTCACAGATCTCACGATGAATATCGATCGGTTTTACGCCTTTAGCACTAAGAAATCGTATGACAGCCCGTACTTCACAATCGGGGCGGCTCACGATTGTCGGAGGCATCTTAAACACTCAATAAACAACGTATACAATGAAGAATCATGGCGTCTGTACATAGACAAGAGATGTAGGTAACCAGCGCGCATGCGCGGAACGCCGACCGTAGCGCTGCGGCGGCGGAATCGCAAAACGGTACTTACTTAAAAAACATGCCTCGTATAAGCCCAACTTACCCTTGGGTTAATCTTTAATAGGCAGAAAAACCTAAACCTGAGTCAACTCTAGCGGCAACCGAAAGATAAACGAAATGGAAGCCAAGGTACATTACGGCAGGTAATCTATTCTTACGCCATATATTCCCGAACCCATTACAATTAGGAAGAAGTAATTGAAACACTTTAGCTCTAGTCCAGAAATTATATGACTGGAGCTAATTTCGTAAACGCTGACTGTGCGGAAGAGTCACCCGACCAGTCTTTTATTAATGACCTGTCGTATTTTCTGAGAAATTTTTTAATACGTTTTAATCCGGCCCTGACTAGGAAACCATAATGGCGCCGACAAGGTCAAATTTTATAGAAATTTTAAACAATGGAATCTGAGTAGAGTTGGCGTGCCGATTGTTTTATGTGCCGTGGCGTTATTTTTATATCCAGTGTCTTCGAGTCGTGTCTTCTTTTTTATATCAGAGTTTCGATTCATTTTATCCAATATGCTGCACTTAGTTAAAAAAACAATTTAAGAATATTATGTGTTTATTGATTAACAGTATGAATAAAATACAGGGTATTTCAAAAAGCATGCGCCATCTCTCGTGGGGAGATTTCTCACGTAAAAATAAGATTTATTTTTCATATCAACATTTGCTTTGTTTCGTAGCTACAGGATGTTAAAATCTTAATATTTTTTCGGCTTATTATAATTTTCTTCCAAGTACTTTTAGCGTTTTTAATGAAATTTTGAGGGTAAAAGTTACTACTAATAAGAAAGCAAAAAAGTGGCGGCATATTCAACAGCGACATGCATACTGGTTGTCACTGGAATATTTTTCTAAAAAAAGCATGTACGCTACTGACTTTATTTTCTTTTGTTAGCGAAGATAGTGTAAGCAGTTTAATGGCGATTAAAAGTTGTTTCTTGATATTTTGTCGATTTCGGTCTCCTTGATGAGATAAACGCAATTTTATTAATTTGCCTTGATCCAAATCTAATAGCAACCTTTAGAAACATTTAATATAATTAACTTTCGAAAGTTTTAAATAAGTACTCATTGATTCCTCATCAAAAAATAGGAAAAGAAGTTCCTATAAACGAGGGTATGGCAGTTTTAGAGTTACAGGATGTTAAAACTTTCTAAAATTATTTTTTTTAATTATTATTAAGACAATAACACTCTATAGCTACGAAACAAAGCAGAATCTGACCTATGCTGATATGAAAAATAAATCTTATTTTTACGTGAGGAATCTCCCCACGAGAGATGGCACATGTTTTTTGAAACACCCTGTACATTTTAGACTAAAATTTTAGTTTTAAAGAGAATGCTGTATATTTTTGACCTAGTGAATTTGTTATAAAATTTTCATTTCAAAAATATTTTAGTTTCATAGTCTATACTGAGTGGCTTTTGAAATATCATTTTTCGACTAAACTTTCTGCACACTTAGAACTCTGTAAAAATTATACAGAGTGGTCCGAATTGTATTCAAGAAGCTTTGGCAGAATATTCTGCAAATAAAAATAAGTAAAAAAGTTCGTATAAATGTATGTCCTAAAATGCTTGATATCGGAGATACAGGGTGTAGAAGTTAAATTTTTATTTCGATTTTTTCCAAATAATATCTGAACTAATATCCACATTGATGAAAATTGGTGTCTGGGAGATTTTGGACATGGGGAATTTGATTTTGGTGTCAGTATGACTCCTACTTGTAGGGTGCGCTACCTACATATTTTTTAACTAGTTTGAAGAGTAATAACTTTTCGTCCGTACATTCTGTCCTCTGGTTTTGCATCGTTAAATGTTCAGTTTTAATTTAAAAATAGATACAAATTTCCTTAAATTACTTCTAATGCGCAGACCTCTAAAAAACTACTTATAACTTCGCTGTAAATTTAACAGGAGAGCCAATATGTGGACAGTTCAAAATTTTCATGCGATTTCCTATGTTTCCAATGACGATGCACCACCCGATATAAGGATGGAGTAGTTATTATGATAGTCAATAAAATAGAAATTTTAAGCTCTGTCGAATGTTTGCAATCATACAAATCATAAAAATAAATTGTGTATAATTCGGTTGCTTAACACTAACTTGAATCTATTCATATTTTTCTACATTACCCTTTAAGTTGAGGATGTTGATTAACTGAATGCCTTACCTGAAAAAAAAACAGATGATATTAAAAACTATATAATAAGTAGGTACTTGTGATTGTTAAACAATTTTTTTATTAAATTAGATTAAATTTATTTTAATATAATATAACAATTCATTAAGTTATTAAATAATAAATTGCATAATGGGCATTTTTTAACCGACCAGGACAAGACACTAAAAGCATTAGATCAAATTTTCCAAGGCTCCAACTCTAGATTTCCAACTCTAGATTGAAATTTAAAATACGATTTTTAAGCAAAAATGTCAAAAGTTGTCATTTGATATATCATTTTATTCAGAGTATCATTTTCTATCGAATAGAGTAAAAAAATACCGAGGGTGTCATTTAAAAATCAAAAGTTATAGTCATTTCCGGTAAAACAGAAAGTGACCGAAAACAATTGAATACGTCAATCAATCCTAATTTATGTCATATACTAGCATACCAAATCTCGTGTTTTTATCAGAAAAAATAAAAAAGTTATAGGGGTGAGCCACTTTTTAGAGGCACCCGGTATACATATAATAATAATTATATTAAATATATTTTCCATCGTAACATCCTATATAGGTTTATTAAAATTAATAACAAATAAAGCCAAATTAAAGAAAATACCAGATAAACAATTTAGTATTAAATACATAAAAAACTTTAATGATTGTTGTTATTAATACCATTATCTTCTTATCAAAACACAGTGGTATTTTAAATGACCACGCCCAAACCTACATAATAATAAATCATTACCAAGGCTAGTTCCTTTTCTTTCTGGTTTTTACATGGGTTATTTTTTTGGAGATTTCCTTCTGAAATAACAACACACGTCCTAAGGCCGTTTACTCTTCAACCTACCTAAAATCGCTAAAATCGACAGGAAATTCAGTATAAATACGAATTTTGTCGCGATTTTAAGCATATACAGTTTTTCGTCAGCCGAAATAGGTATAACTAACTTCACAATTTTAAACATGAAGGTAAGTGTTAAATTAATTACTCCTTTTTAAAAAATGTTCTGTTTATTTTTATTATTAGGTATTTTTTAATAATATAATTATCTGCTAAATTCTCATCCTAAAGGAATGTTTATCTGTATTAAATTAGATGTTTTTCTTCTGTTTTGTTAATATGCTTTTTTACTTCTGTTTTTAATTATAACTTTTGATCCAAATAACGTTACTTAATTGGTTTTTATTATACAGGGTGAGTCCTAAATAAGTGCAAATATTTTTAGGGTTAATATATTTCGACCTCAGAAACACATCTATGAGCTTTTTTTCACGAAAACAAATGCTGATAATCTAGAACTTTTATTTTTTTTTTAATTTTTAGTTAAAACATAATAACTTGATAATATGGCAACATAAGTGGTAGGTTAAATTTACAAGAAAGAAAAAGATCCAGTGGTTCTCAAAATTTAAGCAAAAATCATATTTTTTAAATTTTCAAAGTAAAATAACTTGATTATTTTGGACTTATTTTTAAAAACGGTAAAGAGAAAAAAGGTTTCTTTTATCGAGATCTAACAGCCCTCAAAATATTTTCTCTATTCTCATCCTGTATGTCTAAAATTTTAGAAACCCCTAAGCCATTTATTATTATTATTATTATTATTTGGTTCTTTTTTTTAAACATGATGGACTGTTAGCTGCGCTTTAGTGTCGTTTTTAAAAACAAACTAATTATGTTCATTACAATGGAAATATGAAAATTTTGAATAAAAAGGGTAAAAATAATAATTTTCTCAGTCAGAGTTTTTATAAACTCAAGATCATTATTGATGTTAAAAAGAATACATTTGGTTTATTTTATTATTTTTAATTGTTGGTGCTTCAGAAATATCAAAATTAAAATCTCTGAAGAAAAAAAATCATTTTTTTCTTCAGAGGTTTCTAACAATATCAAAGCAATTCGAAAATTATAAAACTGTAAATACTTTTTTTTGATCGGTAAGTTAATTAACAGTATTATCTTCAAAATCAGTTCATACCAAAATAAACTATATTGCTTAATATATATGTACAGGCTAATTCCAAATTATATATTTATCTTTGCTATTTTAAATGGAATTCTGTGTTATATTCAAAAAAAAAATTGAAAATAAAACACATGATTTGTCTCTTGTTTTATTTATTATACTCATTACCTACTTATCTGAAGTAGAAATTAAGCTTTAAATAAAAAAATATTTAATAAATATCACTATAAATTATTTACCTGGGGTATTATACGGTGTGTCTCATATAAGAATGCACAGCACAGTTGTCTCATATAAGAATGCACATCTCATAACCCCGAAAAGATATTCAAAGATGAATAAATTACAGAACAATTGCGCCAAAATCTGAAACAATCCAATTGCCTCCGAAAATCTATAGCAAAAACGAATTTTTCTGCTCAACAAGTCTATGCTGTTAGATTTGCTATGTGACGTTTTTCGCAACTATCAATATTTTTTTTAAATACGGACCCGAATTCTTTATCTCCAATAACTAAAAAATGCTGCTTGTTTTTTACGCACATAATTATATTGAAATTGATACCGTATATCTATTTCCCTCTTACACATTGCCTCTTAAGGGAATATGTTTTATAATGCATTTTTTATACATTAACTTTTAAACTGAAATGAAAATCCAGATCCATATTTAAAAAAAAGTTGATGATATCTAGAAATCGAAACGTCAGATAGAAAATGTAATAACATCAACTTGTAAAGCAGGAAAAGTAACAATGGGTATATGAATAAATTTGTTCTGCCATATCTATAAAAATAGAGTCAGGAAATTATAATGATTTATTATTCTGATGCAACTGAAAACTATAAAATTGAAAATTAGTGAATAAACATCGATTTTGGGGACTCAAAAGTTCATTAAAAACTACGTAGTGTTATAAAATACAGGGTATTCAATTTGAAATAGTGGAAAAAAATAGAATTTAGTATAGTTCAGCCTGTAAAACGATATAATTATAAAATATTTCCAATTAAAAAATATATCGAATTTGCGAGAGTTTTCAAAGCACAGAGAGTAAAAACGGTCATAATTAAAAAAGTATAGATAAACACACCGGAAAAATCTAGGGATATAATTTTATTAAAGTTAAAAATAAATGTTTTGAATAAACAACCACATATTTGTAGGCCGATTCTTTCTACTTCTATTGAAACGAAGTAGTCACACTTCTTCTTTCTCAGCCTGGTTCCATCCAGTGTTGGATATAGGCCTCTTCTAGGTTTTTCCATGCTTCGCGATCTCTAGCCAATCTTATCCATTGTCTTCCCGCCACTGCTCTGACGTCATGGACCCATCTCTTTTTTGGTCGGCCCACACTTCTTGTTGTTCCCCTAGGTCTCCATAGGATACTTTTTGGGGCCATCGGTCTGAATCCTGTCTTGCCACATGTCCTATCCATTGCCACTTCAGACTTGCCACTCTTTTAACGACATCTATTAATTTTGTTTTTTGACGTATGTGGGTATTCCGTATTTTTTTCTCTAATATTGACTCCCAACATGATTCTTTCCATGGCTCTTTGTGCTACTCGTATTTGTTCTGCTGTTTTTCGAGTAATTGACATAGTCTCTAAGCCATACGTAAGCACAGGTAGAATGCAGCTGTCGTAAGCTTTTTTCTTTAGGTTCATGGGCACCTTTTTATCCTTGAAAATATTGCTCATATTTCCAAATGCTACCCATGCCAAATGGATCCTGCGTTTGATCTCCGTATTTTGGTTTTCCTTGCCCAGCTTGATTTTATGACCTAAATATATATATAATGGTCTACGTTTTCAATAATAACGTTGTCAACGGTAATGTTATGGATATTGTTGCTCAATATCTTGGTCTTCTTCCAATCTGACTTCCAAAAAATATTTCATGTCCCATCAAGCTATGCAGGGAGTCTATTATGCGCTAATAATCTAGTTGGAAGTTAATATCTAAGCTTCATAAATTTTAAATTAAATAACATTCGTGTTGATTATTGATTGATGCACTCTAATAGAGCCAAACGAAGCACTTTTGTATAGAAGTAAATTGTGGCCAATTAACTAATTTTGATTCAAAAAAATACGTAGTTGTCCTGAACATAGGATATTAGAACTCCCTGAATATTTTGTAGGCCTGCTTTGGAAAAAAATCGATTTTTTCTTCTCAAAAAATATGCGATGTAGTATTTTTTTACAAGAAATAAAAAATTTAGTAAATAGTAGGAGAACCATTTTACGAAAATCAGATGTCGCTGGATTTTTACTAAATATATACATTTTAGTAGAAATATTTCTAGGGGTGGGGGTAGTTTTCACCCTTCCTATACTTTCCTTGATTTTTGAGACAGTCAAATGCTAAAGTACTGAGCAAAACATAGGCACTCTAAATTTCAGTTAAATCGGAATATCTGTTTTTAAAATATTTAAAAAAATTAGTTAATTTTTTTATTTATTTTTTTTAGTTTTCTTGGACCTGTATATTATATATATCTTTAGGGAAGCTTTTTTTTGGCTTTAGGTCGTTATTTTATGTGTTAGATTAAAATTTTGTTAATAATATTTAAGAATTTACTTCTATATGACAACGTTTCGACAACCCGAGTGTCGTTTTCAAGTCGAACATATTTCTTCCCTTATATTAAAAATAAAATGAGAGTGTTAGTTAATAATTATAACAATCAAATTAAAAACTTGCTTTAATCTAGATATAATTCCAATGTTATATTTAGTGATGGGAAAAACCGATTAATTTCAATAATTGAGTACTCGAGTTTCAAGCGATTGCAATAACCGAGTGATCGCTCGAGCGAAATATCACTCGTATTTAAAAATACGGTTATTGACCCATCGCTTGCTGCAAGTATTGTTACTCGTTAACGCCAAGCGCCAAGCAGTAAGTTGCGTGCGCAGTGTTGAATGGCAAGTAGCAAGCGATTCGCTTGATCGCTTGATTTAGTTTATTTCAAAGCATTGTCGATGTAGGTCGTAAAATTTTGTCCCTCAGATACGCAACGGATAACGTCGTATAAATTTGCTACCTGCAATGTATGTAGAAAATTCGCTAGGCTTTTTATCGAGTATGTCACATTAATATCGGATTTCAATTTATTTCATTCTAGGATCGCTTGCGTTCGTCACTTCCATCGCTCGTTCATAATCGCGTGATGTCAGTTATTTCAATAATCGGGTACTCCAGCGAATTTTCGCTCGAGTTATCCCATCACTAGTTATATTATAAAAGAATAGAAAAGCACAGTTTGTTTAAAATATATGGTGTTAGCAGTTAACACAGTCACACATTTTAAAACTTAATACTAAATCACAGATACATGTATTTTTTTTAATTTGATGCCCCCTAACGGACAAATGAAGCACTTTTGTATAGAGGTAAATTATGTTCAACGAACTTATTTTGATTCCAAAAATACGCAGCAATTCTATGTCCACGGAATATTGGGACACCCTATAGAATGGTATCATCCTGTGCATTGATTGTGCCTGCATTTATGCTCCACCATCGCTTGCATTTATTGTAAAAAAGAAGTAAAAATATTGAAGAAAAACTTGATATGGAGCTTTTTGAAATACTAGGTCACCACCCTGTATTATAGAACTATGTACCTATTATTTCTCTATTTATTATTAATGGTAATATTTCTAAAAAAAGATTTCTATGCCCAAAGGACTGCTATTTCTGACATTTATCTTGCAAAATCAGCTCGCAAACTTGTCCCTACGACTTGATAAACTTTAAAGTCATCCCAGTTTTGTGCTAGATTTTCTTCACTATTCCCTAGCCGTTCTAGTGTATCGCCCAGTCTCCATATATGCAAATTGGAGGTGCCCTAAACCGCGACGATTTTACCCGATCCCCAATTTGAAGTTTTAACCGCGCTGGCGAATGAATATTTAACGGGTGTAGCTGTCCCGTAATAAAACAATTAGTGGCATATTTCGGAGTCGATTTTAATTAGCGGATTTTAGTTTTGGTACGTTGAAAACTTTACTGAAAGCTTAAAATTCGAGCGCGGTTTATATACAGGGTATTTATTGGTGAACAGCGGACGGTTAAGTAAGTTAATCCTCGTGCATATATTAAAAGGAATTTTCGAATAAAGTTAGGTTGAATATGGTGGTTACTTTAAAATGCAGAATGCTAATTTTGAGTTAAAATTCAGTCAAAAAAAAGGAAACAAATATTTTGCTTATTTTACTATTATAATTTATTAATAATTTATCTTTTATAATTATAATTAATAATTATAATATTTATAATAATTTATAATTTTTTTATTAATTATAATAATTTAATACAAATAAATGTTTTTCCGGGGGTTTTTAGGGCCGTTAGACTCGTTTTTAGGGCCGTTAGGCAGTTAATTTGCGCAAACCAAACTGTACCAATATTAAACTATCTTAAAAAACTCACCACAATAAAATACACATTCGATAAACAAATTGTGATATGTTATGGTAACTCTAGTTGTTTCTTTAACTAGAACTATTAACCATTAGAATTATTTATTACGATCCGGTTAGAAATATCCACATCATACACACACAAATTTTTAGGGTTCCGTACCCAAAGGGTAAAAACGGGAACCCTATTACCACAGAATATCTAGCTACGCATAGCTACTACGCATAGCCATAGCACTGCGTAGCTAGATATTCTGTGCTATTACTAAGACTTCGCTGTCCGTCCGTCCGTCTGTCACAAAGCTCTATCTTATGAACCGTTATAGCTAGACAGTTGAATTTTTTACAGATAATGTATCTATGTTGCCGCTATAAGAACAAATACTAAAAACAGAATTAAATAAATGTTTATAAATAAAAAAGTACTTTCACTAAACATTATCTTTTAAGTAAGAATCTTTCAAGTCCTCCATGGCCCGCGTGGTTAACTTTTTGACGTTGGAGCCGTAGTAAAGCAGGTTCGAATCCTGGTCAAGGCGACTTTTTTTTAATCGTTTTTTTTTATAATTTTTACATATTTACATATTATATTGATTAATACAATTTTTAGTAATGTATTTCTTCATTTTTTTTTAAATTACTTATACGCGCATTCAAAATTTCAGCTAAATCGGAAAAAAAGTTTATAATAATATAGTGTCTAATGTTGTATAGATAATGAATGGTACGGAACCCTTCGTGCGCGAGTCCGACTCGCACTTGGCCAATTTTTACTCAAAAACTCTTCTATATTTCTTATTATTTTTGCAGTTTTTGGTAGTATTTCATTAAAAATATTTGTAATTATTTTTCAGGCCGTAATTGCTGTTCTCTTCGCTCTCGCCGCTGTCGCCTCAGCTGGCATTGTAGCTCCCTCAGTCTACAGCTACGGATTAGCTAGTCCTCTGGCTTACTCCGCCCATTACTCAGCTCCACTGGCTTACAGCTCTCCCCTGGCTTACAGCGCACCTTTAGCTTACAGCGCTCCCTTAGCCTATGCTTCCCATGCCGTTGTAGCTGCTCCAGCTATCAAATCTGGGTAAGAATATTTATTTCTAAATAAAAAACAAGTAGTAACCAATCTCAAATTTTCAGTTGCCTTTAATGCAGATATACAGAGTGTCACAAATTTTGAAGGTGAACATTGAGTTCTCGAAAACTATAAGAATTACGGTCAACTTAATTTGCGCAATTTTTTGACCAATAAAATGACGTCTCGTAAATTTAAAATATCCGAATATTTGCGAAGATATTCTAAAATAAAACGAAATACAAAGACATATGTGTGCAAGCATATGTATATGTTAGGGTTACGGTTCGATATTCGGTTAATATCGACATTACCCGGTTAATCTCGAGAATAGCACAAAAGAAAACAACCAAAAACAAAACAAAACCCAATATTTGCGAAGATATTCTAAACATTAACCGAAATCGGAATACATATACCGTAAGCATATGTATATAAAACAAAGACAACAAATTCTTTTTAATTTTTCTTATGTCTATTTTTTGGACATAAAATTACTAAACTGCCATAGTTTGACTAATATAGTTCCTGAGATCCCAATGGTAACTTTTAAATTATGGACACCCTGTTTCTATGTTAATATTAAAGTGTTTACTTAGTTAGCTTATACTCTAGCTAGAGAGTAATCAAACTATCTAAAGGTCCGTGTATCATAGTATTTTCTTTTCTTACAGATACGTTGCCGCTAACCCCGGAGCTGTACACACTGCCCCCCTTCCAGAAGGTCCCCACGCCTTCAGCCATCATTTGAACACTGCCCCAGCACCAGGAACTTTCTAAATTATCTAATTTATTCTTTAGTAAAAAATGGTTTGCAATAAATAATATACAAAAATAAAATATGTTCTATTTATTCACTGATACTCTAGCACAAATTGAGTGAACGATTAGATGCAATATAATTTGCCACAAAAGTAATTTTAGTACTGCAGTAAAATTATCCCTTAATCGTATTTTAAAAAAAGTCTGTATCTTTGTATTACTATAGTAAAACAAATTTGCCTAACCGACAAAACATGCTTAACGTTTAAAGAAGCTCTTCCCGTCCGAACTTCAAACATTTTCAAACATTTTCAAGAAATTAACCCCCACAAAGGTATATACTTTTTTTCTAAACGGTTAATATATTTAAATATATTTCTCACGAATAATTTGGAGGGACTAGGACTTCTAAGACTCTGTGGTGAAGAGATTCCTCTCTCGGGAGAGGCCAAGTATCTAGGGATCACGCTAGATACCAAACTGTCCTGAACTGACATTTAGAAAATGTCACAAGGTGGGCGGTGACGACACGAGCGGTATTCAGATGACTTCATAGAAAAATCTGGGACCTCGGAACACAAATGGTGCACTGGATGTACACTGCGGTTGTGAGGCCTTCAGTAATATATGCATCCTTGGTATGGTGGCCTAAGGTAATGCAACAAACAACAATGCTCAGCCTCAGCAAGGTGCAAAGACTTGCTTGTCTGAGCATAACAGAGGCGATGAAATCAACGCCCACTGCATGAATGGAGGCGCTTCTGGACCTTCCGCCTCTTCACATAGTGATCCAGGTAAAGGCAGGAATTGGACTCTATCGATAACAAAGTGTGTTGTCTGGGGGGAATAAGACAGAAACAGGACAATTAAAGATGGGGGACCTCTAATCCAAATGAGATCGGACCAAATAACCCCTCTCTTGGGCAACTTACTCAACCATATTCAGACAGAAATCTTCGCCATTGTACAATGTGCGAGAGAAAACAACAGAAGAGCTTATTTAGGTAAGCTCATCAATATATGCACAGAAGTCAGGCAGCACTTGGGGCGCTTATGAGACTAAAGGTATCGTCAAGCCTCATCTGGGTGAAATGGGAGCTCTAGCACGAAGGAACAGAATTAAAAAAATTATTCTGGAGCCATAGCGACATCAAGCTAGGCAACGAAAATGCTGATCGGCATCCTATCTTGGTCCAGAGCCAGTACTGGGAATACCCAAATGTATGGTCCCGTAGTGCACTAAAACCCTAGATCAGGGGAAGCAAAATGTCCACTGAAGAAACAGACAGGGGCACAGGCACAGCAAGACCAAGGACCTAGCTCTAAAACCACAAGAACCGCTAATGCTTAGTAGAAATAGAAGTGCGAATTACAATGGGTACTCTTGACAAACCATATGGCTGTGAATAAAACCTGATATGCAATAAATGTACCCAGGAAGTCTAGACTGCAGTATACACCTGCGATAAATACTCCTCAAAGACCGCTGAAGGAACAGGAGCTGGAGTAGGCTGGGACTCTGGAACGCAAGCGACACTTTTTATTTGGAAAAGCTAGGCTAAAACTGGAGAAACTATGCTACCACCCTATCAAGAACCTGCATAAGTTGGTGCAGGGTACAGGGATTGGAGAATGGGCGCAGTTATAGAAAGGGGACAAACACAACAGGCCACACAGGTTGCAGTGTTTCCGGCAGAGGACGGCCCCTTGTTATTGGAAAAAAATATATTTCTCTGAAAATTATTGATTTACATTAAGATTTTAAAGCAAATTCCATTCATCATTCTTTTATTAGATCATCTATAGAATATGGTAGATAATAATTAAAATATGACAATGATAATGGTAAATCGAATACTTTCAAAGTTTTGATTTATGTTTATTATCAAAATCTAATTAAATTCGATTTCCAAGTTAAAAATCAAATTAACATTTAAACAAGACAGCGAGACGTTTTATCTTTAAAATTTAAATTCATCTTTAATTGGGACATTTTCGAATGGAAAACTTGGAGTTTTGGACAATGGCTTGTTAGGAGAGAAGTTATGAAAGAGTTTTGAATTTAATGAATTAATAATAATAGAATAACAGAAAAGTACATAAGTTTAAAACAATTGAGCCAAACGATTATTTAAAATTTGGATGCATTACAAACTATTCTAAATTTTAATGATAAAATATAGATAATGGAAGTTGTTGTGTTAATATTTACATACATATTTATTTACAATCTTTAAACAAAGATACCTATAAGTTAAGTAGGGACATAAAAAAATATATATGTATACACGACACGATTATGTACATAAATTTCAAGAGTTAAAATTGCATATAAAATATTTCACTTTTGCCAAGTTAAAAAGAAACACTACAAGGCATAAAACGTATTTATGCCCGATTTTATTTATGACCTCACTATGAAGAAACAAACTTTCTCGAAACTAAAGTTATACGTCCAGATTCTAAATCTAAATTTATTAGATAACTTTAACTTCTCTGTCTAAAAATACAGGAGACATTTTTTGTTGTCTCAAGTTTTTATTACTTTACTATGATTATTTAAGATATTTCAATCCATTATTTTCACAGAGTATCTTTCATAAATTTAATTTAAAATTGAAAATTTAATATGATTACACGGTCTGATTGATCTAAAAACAAAAACTTCTACTCAGAGGCGCAACTAAGGGGGGCCAGGGAAAAGATCCAGTGGTTCTTATTTAAGAAAAATAATTTTTTTGGAAATTTTTAAAGTAAAATAACTCGCTTATTTTGGACTTATTTGAAAAACGGCAAAGAGAAAATACCTATGTTTCTTTTATTGAGATCTATCAACCCTGAAAATATTTGCACACTTATTTAAAACTCACCCTGTAGAAACGCTATAGACAAAGTCACATTTTTACCTTTTTTGTTGAAATTCCTACAGATGATATAGATTTTCAAAGTTGGTATTCAAGAATACTAAATTACAACCTAGACCTTGTGACGGTGACGGATATCAGTAATCAAATAAAAAATCTAAAGACGCCATTATTGCCAACTAGAGTTTCAAAACCAGACCAGGGTTGGATCAAGTAGAGAACATTCGAATATAAATTTTCCTTAGGTCATATTGAAAAATAAGCAACGGATTTTAAAAACGTTACAACGCTCAATTTGTAATTAACATTTCAGTTTTAATCAGCTGCTGATAATAACAAGTTTCTTTTAATATTATGTATTTCGATATTTAGATATGTTATTGTTACTATAATGTTATTGCTGGCTTTTTTTATTATGAATGAAGCATTTTTACACTGAGAGAAAAAACGTTGTAAAATCAAAAATAATGCTAATGAATCAAATAAAATCAAACATGTTTTGGCCTCATTAATGGTCATAATTGAATTAATAATATATCTATTGATTTTATGCATATACTTGTATACAAAACATACGTGATCATTGTCATTGTTAGTGGTATATCAGATTTAGAATAAAAATGCTGCCTATTTGATTTAAAGAAATATATATTTGTTTATTAGTGTTTTCCTTTTGTTTTTCAAATACATTCCTTTAATTTCAAGCTTTTCTATTTATATTTTCAAATGCAATGCTTAATGATTTATTAATATGTCACTTTGTTTAAAGCTTGAGTTGATTTTAATCGAATAGGATCAGTACTAACAATTTAAATGAAATAAATATCAAATTTATTAGGAAAATAACTTTATTTCGGAATTAATCTTTTGGTGATAAGTAGGTAAATACAATTGTATTGAATGTCTTCCAAAATAAAAATTAAATAATAGATATAAGGGTATCTTGGTGAATTTTGTCTAATGTCCTGGGAATTGAACTGTCTTTATTAGATTCCTTCAAAGGCCACAGAGATTCTAAAAAAGAAAGCAACGTTTAGTTAAATATATGATATACTTTTCTCCATCTTAAAACTGGAGTTAACCTGAAACAGAAATTTTTCTATACAGGGTATACAGGATTTGCAGGTTTTCTGAATCGTATAATTGCAAAAACAGTATTTTTTAGGTTCCTAACGCCACTATAGATGAGAAAACCGCGCTGTGTTGAATTTAAAAAGTGGGGTTCTTAAATTTCTTAAAAAACTCGAAAGTCAATCACTCGTTCTTTCGCGAAAAAATATTGTAGTTGGGTAATACATTAAATTTTCCACCCTGTACAAATTTCTGTTCTGTACAGGATGAGTTAACGATAGAGTAAAGTCCATTATCTCAATAATTGTTTGGATGTTTACAAATAAATGTTAAACACAAAAGTTATAGGGAAGGTTAAGGTACACGTTTTAAATTATTGTAGAATATACTGGGTGCTTCATAAAGTAAAAAAAAATAATGAAGGTTGGAAAAAATATATTTTTTATTTATTTATTAATATCTCTGATATTATCGAAATATATTTACTCATATATAATATATTATGTAAAGTGGTCCAAAAGAAAGCCAAAAATGCAATAATATACAGGGTCTTCCATTAAAAAAAAAACATACCGATCACATTTTTGAGCCACCATAAAAGTTGAAATATTTTCCTAAATACATCCTAGTATATACTTTAGGTTTGCACTTAAACAAAATTGTGAAGTTTATTATTCTAGGAGCTACAGATGGCCCGACGCACTACTGCCGGACCCTGTATATTATAAAAAAAAATATTATTAGATAAAAAAGTTGTAGAATTTTACGTAAAATTTAAAAAATTAAATAAAAAATAGGGTGTTGCATTTAAAAAAAACATGTTATATCCGCAACACTTTTTTGAAGCACTCTGTATATTCTACAATAATTTTAAAATGTGTATCTTAACCCTCCCTATAACTTTTATATTTAACATATTTTGTAAATCTCAAAACAAAGGAGATAATGACCTTACTCTATCGTTGACTCACCCTGTATATTCTGTAATGTTTATCAATATATTTTTTTACCTTTTATACTGGTACGAGCTGTAGTAAGTTCCACCTTTTTAATAATTTTGCTAGCTTGACTTCGTATTCCTATACATCTGAATTCTAGCGAAATATTACATACTTGGCAAATTTGAATTGTTGAATTCGTTCAGCGTTAAATTCAAAATCACAATGCATCATATCGGCCGGCGTCGTTTCATCACTCTTCAAGAAAACCTTTAGCCGCCATAATGCTACTGAAATAATATTAACGTTTGATCATTGTAAACAACTAATTAAACAACACATTACCTGTAAACGATACAATTCTCCTTTTTGTCACTAACAACTGTCATATACTATAAATATCATTGTACTATTCAAAATAATGGACCGCGACAAAAATCATACAACAACGTGTGGCTGATCGGGCTTATCCCGTCAATATCGCCAAACACCATCTTTCGATGTCCACCTCAAATGCCTGACTTTCTATTGGAAAATATTAATCACGTGACAAAAGCCTAACAGTAATGTTAGCAATTCTTATAGAAATAAAATACTCTCGTGCTTAAAATAAATTTATTATAAGGACGTCTTATTGGAATACATAGACAAGCAACACTTTTCAAAAATAATAAGGCAATGTCAGTTTATTTTAAACGTGGTACTTTCGAAACATATAGAGTAATAATTACTTTAAAAGGACTAAATATTAGATATCCTATAAAACAGTATTCACTTTATTTCGAATGCTTTAATTTTTATTATGTATATAAAACAATATTATATTATCAGTAATCGTTTATGAAACAAATAATTAGGTAAATCGAATTCCATAGAACGAGTTCATTATTTTAAAGTGATTTATTGTGCATTTTACGATGCATTTTTTTTCTGAGTGTATTATGAATGATTAGAGTCATAATTTAGTTTATTGTCTTGTGTGTGTTTTCTATAAACTGATGTTTTACCTCACTGCCCGACTTACTGGTTTACTAGGCATTTATCAACTGAAGTGGTGGCTGCCAGGCAACTCCATTTTAACAAATTCTGATAAGTTGTCTATTCTAATAGTTGTACAGGATGGCCCACTAAGAATAGCTCTCGGCTGTATCTCGGAAAGTATTAGCCGTAGGGCCTGCGAAAAAAAAATTATAACTAAAGGTGCTATTAGAAAGTAGGTATAGCCTTACTTGAGCCAGACAGCCACTTCCGGTCCAGACACCGAATTCCAGGAACACAATCAGATAAGAACATGTAAAATACTACACTATCTACTAATATCTTCACTATCAGCCAAAATTACATATAATATGTACTATAGCATTTATTTTTTTTACCAAACCAAACGCGAAATGTTTAAATTGTAATAATAGCGCCCCTAATGTCTACTTTCAAAAGCTTATAATTATTAATTTTATGGTATAATATATAGAGTAAGGAACGCTCTTTTAAACGAGCCCTCGCTTGTTAGATTTTGATCATCCAGAGTCCGGAGTTATTAACATTTAAATAAAGACACATCTAACCTTCCCCCACCACTTTATTTTAGTAGATAGGGGAAAATGTCTCTAACAAACAAAATCCAAAATTTACTGAAGATTATGAAGCTATTATTTATAGTACCCTTTATCTAGGCAAAATTCTGTGAAACTTCTATTTTCGTATTTTCCATAGCAGTTGCGCCCTCTCGCGGTCGTTTTACAAACATGAAAATGATTTACAGAAATTTCTCATAGCACCTTTAGTTATAAATATTTTTTTCCGCATGCTCTACGGCTAATACTTTCTGAGATACAGCCGTGAGCTATTCTTAGTGGTCCACCCTGTACGGTTCTTGAAGCAAACCGAAAGTAAGGTTGCCATAATATGTACATGGAGAGTAATGTAGTAATGTTATATGGAGATACCTGGGCCCGTATTCTGTAACTTTGACATAAAAACGTTACGCTTTCAAAGCGGTGAGCGCAAGTATTCTTTGCAAGTGTATGTTCTGCATCATCAATATTTCCACAGTAGTTGCAACTATCTGATTCGCGTTTCTTCCTTTCCCTTAGATACTTCATAATGCAACCATGTCCCGATAGAGCTTGCGTGACAAAGTAATCAGTTTCTCCGCATGGCCTGGATATCCATTGCCTAATATCAGGAATCAAGTTGTATGTCCATCTTCCTTTTATTCCTCTCACCCATCTTTCTTGCCACTTGTCGAGTATAGGTCCCCTCTCGCGATTTGCTTCTGTACGCCATTGTAAATTTCCTACTGTCTTTGTAACCAAACCAAATTGCCTATCATTTATTTACCAAATAATGAACGTATAATCTACATTGCGAAGCCAGATTTTAAGTTTAACTTGTGCTCTTTTAACTGCATGCATCTCAGACTATTCCATAAAAATATTAGTTATTACCGCTAAAAAGAACCTATTGGTAGGCCTCCTGTAGATAGAAAAACATAGAAAGTACGAACTATGCAGGCAGCAATGTAACTAATCCATCACTACTAATAGAGGCAACATTCTCTCATCAGAAAAAGTTTCGTTATTGGCCAATTTCGATTCGATTGTTTCTAATGATTCTTTCATGATTTATTTCTTCTTTATGTTAAACTATTTAAATATCAATAAAATAAAATACCAAAAACAAAAGACCAATGGAAATAATAAAGAGAAAACAATGTTCTCTTTCTCTCATGAACAGAATGCTGAACCTACAGTTTGGCAAAATAGATGGCGTTAAAATTAACTTTCCCGCCAAATTCCTCCGATTCTTTCGCCGGATGCCGTTCTAAGGGGTGTCGGGACTCGAAATGTCGACATAAATTATTACGGGAACGAGCCAGCTCTAGCGCGCGAACCAATCAATGCAAAGTGTTTTTGCGAGGCCCTATTACCCTTACATTCTATCCTTCGTTTATTTTGCTGAATTACGGCTTTGCGTTCGTCGCGTCGTGTACGTCTTTATAACGCCATCTATTACGCGAACGTTTACAGTTAGTTTCCTGCTAGAAAGGAACCGCTTGAAAATTATTTCAAGTGATATGTTTAAAGTCATTTTACAGTAGTTTTAATATATTTTGAATTAAATGATACACTACCATGGATTCTTCTTCTAAATTAGTAATTAATATATTATATAATCAAAAACATTTCTACCCGAAGGTGTAAATCATACTAAATTAAACAAATTCGCTAACTTGCTACACTATACACAAATCGTTTCCATTTATTTTTGTCTCTTGCTAAACTTTTGGCTTCTGTTAATGTTAGTCCTCTATTCTGCACTATCTTCTCGATTGTGTCATTCCATGTTTTAGTTGGCATTCCCCTTGGTTTCTTTCCCTGCATTTTCGCTTCCCACACGCCTTTTACTGGTGTGTCGTTGTTCATTCTAATCAAATGTCCATACCACCTTGGCATTGCTCAATTTTATTCGGAATCGAATCTACTTTTAGTTCCTCTTATCAGTAGTTATATATAGTTACATCTTTCCTTGTTACCCCAAGTACCCTTCGTAGATATAACATCTTCATTCTTTGGATCTTACTCTTCAATCCTTTAGTTAATACCCAACTTTCACAGCCAAAAATCAACGTCGGTATGAATCCTGTCTTTTATACACTCATTTTCACTGCTCTCGAGATTTCTTTTTTATTTAAGAAACTATTTTTAATGGCTTGATACAAGCGGGACGTGTTTCCAATTCTTTCGATGATTTCCGTCTCTTGTTCTCGTGTGTTGCTGATGTTCACTCCAAAATATTTGTATCGACTTGTTCCAAATTGATGTCAATTATCTCTATATTCATAATGACTTCTGTTTTACCTAAAATCATAAATTTTGTTTTAATCTCATTAATTTTTAGATTTCTTTCTCCTAGGGCTTCCAGCCAGATTTCTAAATTTCTTTTCAGTTCTTTTTCGCTGTTAGCTAAAATTGCCAAGTCATCTGCAAATGCCGTAATTAATATACCGTAATAAATAAATCATTGCACATATATAGACGTGTTCTGGTTGTCACCCACCAATATCAATAATTTCCCAGATGCAAAATTTGTGAGAAGCCACCGTATTTCTTTAAACTGCAACCTTGGAGAACTTCGTCAACAAATTAGATTGGAGCAATTAGATTGGATGTCTTTAATATATATCTTGGAGGTCTAAAAATAAATGGCAAATGCCTGATCCTTTAAAAACTGTCCTAAACCCTAACAGCACTGAAGTGCTGAAGAAAATAAACAAGCTTTATACCTGCAGTCAGCAATTGTGTAGGTGTAAAGGTATAGTAGACTATTTAAGATTTCGTATATCGATCAGATTTCAAACGAAGAAGTCCTGCGGAAAGCTGGTGCCGAAAGACAACTGCTTAATATAGTAGAGACCCGGAAAAGGACATATTTGGAAAGGACACATTGTGAGAGGAACTCGAACTGAGAGAGAACCTCGAATAGGGCCAGGAAGAGAGCAGCACTCATGGCTCCGGAACTTCAGGGATTGGAGCGGGATAGCGGACGCGGTCCATATTCCGTCGGGCAGAAGACAATGTCCTTACAATCAATTGAAGACAGTACGAATGATCCCCAACATGCAATATTGCATATGAGACCGGAAGAAAAATAAGTAAGGTATACCTAAACAAAGTAAAGGTCATGTTCGCGTACAATAAACTGGTAAACATCAGGATAGTAGAATCAATGGTATCTACAACAAAAGTACTAGATAGTTACACATTATACTTAAGTCAGTTGATGCACAATTTTTGAATACTTCTTGCTGAGAAATATAATTCCAAGGAAATAAGTAGGTCGGAATTTCATCATCTTTATGTCTAGAATGGCTAAAAAAATATTTCGATTAGTTGATATTATATCAGTCATCATGACATACGGCTGTGAAACACGAACATTAAAACAAGGATTTATAGGAAAACTCCAGGTAGCACAAAGATCTGTCTATGGAGTGATGTATGTTAGAAATAACAAAGTGGGACCATAAATGGACATAGTGGATTAAACAAAAGGCAATAATCAAACAGACGTGACCTACGGATTTAAATCGCTCAAATGGTAATAGCAAAAAAATCACAGTTGGGGGTTGGAACCTTGGTATTATAAAAGCAAAATAAAACACTAATTCACCACAATACACCAAAACACTTTTACTTTTTCAGTGGAAGCGTTTTGCTATAACTATGTTAGCATCATCAGCAGACGATTAAAATTATTTTTTTATTCTAGTTTCAATAATCTGCTGATGATGCTAACATGGTTAGCGAAACACGCGTCCAGTGCAAAAGTAAAAGTGTTTTGGTGTATTGTGGTGAATTAGTGTTTTATTTTTGCAATAGTGAGAAGGTCAGATGAAAGATGTATCTCCAAAATTACATAGACAAGGTACCCGAGACAATCTGGAACAAAATAGTATCATATAATCGAAAAAAACTGCGTCCAGTTAGCTGGGAAATGACGATCGATGACATTTCCCATATAAATTAAAAATGACAGCGATCTTCATTTCATAGCCATCGCTGACGTCGTTTTTTTCGATTAGGTTAAGTATAACAACAACAAAACACATGATATAGTGGCAATAAAACACGACGGGTGGGGTGGTGCACCGTCGCGTCGCATCGTTGGATACATAGGAAATCCCATGCAAATTTTGAACTGTCCAAATATTGGCTTCCCTGTTAATTTTACAGCGAAGTAGTAAATAGGTTTTTTAAAGCTCTGTCTATGCTAAACACCCGTGCCAAATTTGAACAATTTTGGACAAACCGATTTTAAGTAATTTTAGAAAAACTGCATTTATTTTTAAATTAAGGTCAATATTAGATACACTATCAAATTTCTTTTTTAAAAAGAAATTTGATAGTGTAATATAGGCGTAAAACTGAACAGGTAACAATGCAAAACCACTCAAATGTCAACATACCTTAAGTTGTCAACTTCTGATTTTATCATTGTCAAATGTAATTTTTGTGCTGGTTTGAATGAGGCAAAAGCATAACGTTTAGAAAATACAATTTGACATTGAAAACATTACAGGATGACAACATATGGTAGTTGGCATTTGCCTGATCTTGCATTGTTACCTATTGAGTTTTAATTTAAAAATAGATGCAGTTTTTCTTAAATTACTTAAAATTGTCCAAAATTGTTCAAATTTGGCATGTGTATTGAGCATAGGCAGACCTTTAAAAAACCTATTCACCACTTTGCTGTAAAACTAACAGAAGAGGCAATATTTCGACAGTTTAAAATTTGCCTGCGTTTTCCTATGTTTTCAACGACGATGCACCAATCTGTATATTAAGAGGTAGGGAAGTTATACAGGAAGTTATGAGTCTTAAATAAGATCAAATAGTTTTAGAGATAGTATATTTCGACCCCAGAAACATATTTATGAGGTTTTTTCATGAAAAAAAAATTGATTTTTTTTAGTTTTTAGTTTTAAAACATAATTTTTTGATAATATGACAACATTGATAGTAGATTAAATTTACAAGAAAGAACATCTAGAAAAGATCAAGTGGTTCTCAAAATTTTAGGCAAAAAATCATTTTTTTTGGAAAATTTCAAAGTAAAATAACTCGGTTATTTTGGATTTATTTCAAAACCGGTAAAGAGAAAATATGTTTCTTTTATCGAGATCTACCAGCCCTGAGACTCTTTGCACTTATTTGACCCTTATAAGACCCACCCTGTAGTTCATCGCAGCTGCATCGAAAGATATCCATCATGAGAAAACTGCGTTAAAATAAAAAATAATTTATTCGCTTGGAAGAACAAAAGAAAGGAACAAAAGTCCAATATTTTACTTATGTCACAGTACATCCCCAAAACACTCAAAATCAAGTCATCCCAAGCTAAATGATAGGGGTCTTTGAAACATCCGACCCGAACTAGGAAAGCTGTGTTTTACCGTGCCACGACCGTACAAGTAATCAGTAGACGCTGTTAAAAGGCTTGTGGCTGCTTCCCCACACAATTTGCGGCTTTCGGACCCTTCGTTGTGGCGAGCACAGGTTTGCTACCAATGCCCTTACACCGTCGACGAGGGCGGAATAACGGTTCCCGTGAAAGGAAATAGTCCGATACCGGGAACGGATTTAGTGGAAGTTACGGGTTTCGGGGTGTATCGTTTTCCAGAAAAGGGTTTGCTAGATATGTATATCTGAATATTGAGAGGTTTCGCAAGAATCTGAGAAGTCGAGTAAGAAAATCAATAAAGAAATAATTAAAATTTTGAATGATTAAATACCAAAAATGAATCTCTGGAAAAAAGGGTACGTATTTAGCAACTGAAGCGGTTATTAAAGAAATAAAATATTATTCAACTGGATGCAACTAGATGAGAATCCAAAAGGAAACCCAATACGATAATATATTATATTTATATACAGGGTGGTCCGAACTGTATTCCGGAAAGTTCGGCAGAATATAAATAAGTAAAAAAGTTCGTATAAATGCATGTCTTAAAATGCTTAGTTTCGGAGATACAGGGTGTAGAAGTTTAATTTTTCTTTCGATTTTTTCCAAATAATTTCTGAAGTAACGTCAATATTTAGATGAAAATTGGTATCTGGGAGTTTTTTGACATGAGAAATTTGATTTTGATGTCAATGTGACTCCTATTTGTAGGGGGCGCCACCTACATTTGTTTTAACTGTTTTTACGAGTAATAACTTTTCGTCCGTACCTGTATAAAATCACTGGGTGAAAAAATATACATTTCGGTGATTCGTAAATGTATATTTTACCCAGTAGTTTTATATAGGTACGGACAAAAAGCTATTATTCTTCAAACCAATTAAATAATATGTAGGAGGCGCCCTCTACAAGTAGGAGTCACATTGACATCAAAATCAAATTCCTCATACCAAAAAACTCCCAGACACCATTTTCCATCCAAATATTGACGTTACTTCAGAAATTATTTGGAAAAAATGAAAATAAAAATGAAACTTCTACACCCTCTAGGTATCTCAGAAACTAAGCATTTTAGGATATACATTTATACGAACTTTTTTACTTATTTTTATCTGTTGAATATGCTGCCGAAATTTCCGGAATACAATTCGAACCACCCTGTATTTAGCACAAACACGTTAAGTAACAACGAACCATTCAAATATCTAGATGTAGCAATTTAAAAAAATATATATTTATTTTGATTTTTACTTTGACGATAGAGGGATAAAAACCCTAAAACTTTAAGCATCTTTTGTTGGTTAAGCAACTATGTTTATAAGTAAAACCTACTGAATTTGTTGATAGAGGACAAATATAGATTTAAACATGCTACATATATACAATAAATACAAATAAATGTAATGAAAAAAGTAAATTATTAATTAAGTTTAGAATGTTTTGCCAGCAAGATTACATTTTTTCAATTATAGAATTCTTGCTTCGGATATCATAGCTACATGAATAGAAGGTTAGAAGGTCTATAGAGGCCAGAAATAGCTTTCATATATTTGTCAGCTCTACCAATTTCTTCACTGTTATAACTAAGTGTCCTGATAACCACCTATCCTGAGTCTCCCATATTCTGGCTGTGAACTTACTTAACTTAGAGATTGGGGTCTTAGGGGTCTATATTTTCAAATAGAGAGAGGAAAGAAGTCGCAAGTAGAGAAGATTTGACGTATCAATATGCATACGAGAGTGCTTTTAAATAAGCTTGAATGGATATTATATTTAATCCTTCTTGAATTGTTTTAAATCTATAAACACAGCTATTGACTAAGCTCAGCTTGAAATATTGTTTAGTTTTGTTTAAGGATTTTCAAAAATTTAATTTTTCCAATACAATAATTCCCAATCCAATAATTGTATCCATTACAGATAATATGTAAAAACATTTAAACTAGTTACGTCAATCGCTCACTGTTTTTATCTAAATTGAGGATGACCCAATATTTCAAAAAAAAAAAATATCAAATTTTCGATTTGTAAGTTTTTCGCTCAAAAATGTATTTATAAAATGTATGTAGGGAATAGCAGCTGGTAGCGCATATTTTAATACTATTTTTAGAGATATACAAGAAAATTTAAATACGTAGATATATTAAGTTATACGATCGTTATATGATCGAAAAACAAACGTAGTCAGAGATAGCTATGAAATGAAGATCGCTGTCATTTTATATGTAAAATTAAGGGGAATGTCATCGATCGCGCGTCATATTTCCATTTTTTTCCCGATCATACGGTATGTTTAAACAAAGAATATTGTATATTTTTTCGTTCGTTAGATATCTCATAAAATTTACATTCTAAAAATACCGTAATATCATAATCTCAACCGAGGAGTTTTTGAAATATGACATTTATTGAGTTTAATTTATTACCTATTTTTAAACATTTTTCTATGTTCATAATAACCAATTATTGATGCTTTATAACTGTAAAGAATGTATGACAACCTGTGTTGCTAATTATAATAAATTATGCTAAATTGCTTGGTACATACAAGGTGAATCAAAACTAGATATGACGTTTTCCATAAAGTTTTATACAGGGTGGTGGGAATTGTATTCGGGAAACTTAGGCAGCATATTCTGCAGATAAAAATAAATAAAAAAGTTCGTATAAATTTATGTCCTAAAATGATTCGTTTCGGAGATACAGGATGTAGAAGTTTCATTTTTATTTCGGGTTTTTTTCAAATAATTTCTGATCTACAGTCGATATTTGGATGAAAATTGGTGTCTGGGAGTTTTTCGTATAAAAAAAATTGATTTCAATGTCAGTATGACTCCTACTTGTAGAGGGCGCCCCCTACATGTTCTTTAACTGTTTTTAAGGGTATTAACTTTTGTTGTATAAAACTACTGAGTGAAAAAATATACATTTTCGTCATACTTTACGAAAAAAAAGTCTCTTGGTAAAAGTCGCCACAAGTAACGGTTCCTAAGATATTTGGAAGAGAGTCAATACATGTTTTCATTGACAAAAATTAAACATGTTGACTAGATAGTTATTAGACTGATTTCATTAGACTAGTAAATTTGAAATGGTTTTGTGCTAAAGGTTCACCAGAAACTGTTTTATCATAATTTTGTCTAGAAACAATTACGGTTAATTTTGAAAAATGAAAAGTTTCCAAACTTATCATTTTAGTCAAATAACTATCTAGTCAACATGTTGATTTTTTGTCAATAATGACATGAATTGACTATTTCCAGTTCAAATATCTTGAGTACGGCTAAAAAATATTTTTACCAAGATACCTTTTTATGGTTGAAAATGACGGAAATGTATATTTTTTCACTCAGTACTTTTATACAAGTACGAACGAAAAGTTTACCGAATAATTCGGACTACCCTGTATAAATGAAGATTATATAAAACGTTTCTATAAAAAGTTTTATATTATGAAGTTTTGTCAATATTTGTTTTATATTATGAAGTTTTATGATGTTTTTATTTATATCTACAAAATACAGGGTGTTACATTTAACAGAGCGTAGAACTAAAAAATAAAAATGTTAAATTAAAATTCGCCCATCACTGATCCACAAACCGGAGCGTATTGTGATGATACCAATACTTCGCCCTAAGTCTTCCCCAAACAGGGAGAGTGAAACTAAGATGGCCGCAGCTCCGCTACCACAGAGCCAGCACTAAATTGCCTCGGCGGGAAAACTAAACAGCTAGATTACAGTAAATATAATCTATAGATTTAATCCGATCCTTTTGTAGCCGAGAGCACTTGGGCTCTTTGGCCTCCCTGCTCCTTGTTTATCCTGCCCGACTGCGATATTATCCTTTGGAGATTCAAAAGATTTTAGGAGCTGGTAAAAATTTAATTTTGAAAGGGCTCTATCGATTGGAGAGGGTCAAGAAACTATAACAGAATTTTAGATTATTTTTTGAAGATAAATTACTATATCAACTAGATTTACCCCATACACTGAAAAAAATATAAATAATTTTACGAAAAAAATTGTTACCTATATTATAGTACTTTTAATAAAATACCCGAGAAAATCTTGTTAAAATAAGATATTTTTACATTTGGTTAGGCTCAGAATTCCAGTAAGGCTCTTCTACACAAGAAGAGATAACAATGAGTATCTTATATACATAAGTTCGGTTTTGTGACTTTTTATTAATCTTTATAATAAATGTAATTATAAACACGTGATTTATTAAATGTATTAACATTTACTAACGCTTTGTAAATTTACAAAAGTAATTGTAAATTCACTATTATAAAATGTTTATTTTTGTTGTGACTCTGTAGTAACAAGGAGTTGGCGATTTTAAAAGATATATTTACAATGAATAAGTAAATTTACAGAGATAGATTATTATATAGAAAGATTATATATTTGTATTGGAAATCAAATGTATTAAAAAGAGGTAAAAGTTGAGTTGATACATTTCTTCTATTTTCTAATCTCATCTAAATTTCAAACAGCACAAATAGGCGCTTATGTAAAATATTGCATCTAGGGTTGAAACTTTATTTTTCACAATTAGTTACTCATTTTACTACAACTGTAATAGATTATATTTAGCTTACATATGTTAGCTTCATTTCAGAGTAGTATACATAAAAGTTTTTAAAATAGTTTATTTTTTTCTACGCCCATATTCCTACAAACGTAAAAACCGTCAACACTGTATGCCGTTTTTATTTTGTCTCTCTGTCTGTCAACCGGTCATTTATATTTATGTCTGTCGCATGTATTAAAATACAGACCACGCATATGAAGTGACCAGGGCTAGTATATGACATTTAGCATTTATATTTTTACGATTCAACTTTTTCAAATATTTTAGAGAGTTTTTTTTTGGATATTCTTTTCACATTCGATAAACCACTCTGTTAAAATGAATAAAATCTAAAGCTTATTTAACAGCTACCATTAGGTATGTGACGTCATTAAACTATTTTATTCGCAACCATATATAATACAACCATATATAAAAAGTCTTTTAATAAGTGCTTAGATAATTACGATTTTTACGTTTAGTAGAATAAATTAATTTAGGAACTCGATGGAAGATCCAAGTGCTCGTACAAATTTTGAGCAAACAAAATTCTTTGGCTAAGAGAACGTGTAATCATATTTGTGCTATTTGCCATTAATTGCATGCCATAATTAACATAATGTGCTTAAACCGATTGATGCTTTTCTGTCAGACCATTAGTTCGATAAAACAAGCGTTATTGGTATAAAGTTGTGTGTGTAGGTTATTAATTGAATAATTATTTCAAGAGATACGTTCTTGCTTTATTATCTTTACCTGTCTATCACATGTTTAACGATTAATTGAAGTAGAGTTGAACTTTTAGATAAATATATATCTGTTCAGCTAGATAATTTAATGAAATATGACAATTAATATAAACTATTAATGGCGCATCTACCAATGAGTCTTTTTAAAATCGATTTAGACATTTGAGAGGTCAAAAAAAGATGGAACTGCAAACAAAGAATAGTTTTCAATTGATTAATTCCTTAAAGAAATAAGTGCAATTAGAATAGTTCTAAAATATCAACATTGCCATCTTCACAGATGCAAAGCAGCGCTAAAAGCATTTGGTTCTACAGAGGTCAGTTCTAGACTAGTAAGAGATTGTGTGCGTGCTCTAAATCCACTGAATGGGCCTAAAAAATTACGATAGAACACCGAATGTCAAGAGGACAACGCAAAAGCAGATAAAATAGTCAATATAGGCTCATCAATACCATAGAAAATCAAGAAATTAGACAAGAACGATCAGAGAAAATTGTCGAAGATTTAGAAGTGCGTCGCCAGAAAGACAAAATTAAAGAGCATATTCCGCGGCCGTATTCAAAAAACCCTCGAAAAATTGGAGAAAAAAGGCAAGAAATTCACCTTCAAGAAGCAGTGGAACTGCGAACCTTAAGGCCCCAACCTATGATGGACAAACCACCTGGACCATATACCAACGCCAGTTTGAAGCTGCTGCCGCTGCCAACGGATGGACTGACCAGGAGAAATCAGCGGCCCTTGTCATCGCGCTGCATGGCCCTGCCTTGGAACTGCTGCAAACTTTCCTGCAGCCCAACAGCAGGAATACGAAACTGTGGTTGCTGCACTGGACAGAAGATATGGCGACCAACATCTACCCAGCCCAGATCAAGACACGCTTGCAGAGGTCCGGAGAGAATCTGCAGGAATTCCAAGCAGACGTCGGCTGGTACACCTAGCATATCCAGAAGCACCGGAAGGGTTTAGGGAGAAACTCGCTGCTCAGTGCTTTATCAATGGATTTACAAGAATGGCCACAAAATAGTGGGTAGCCAATAAATATCTGGAACATTCACCACCATTTACGGCATACCTGAGAAGCAAAGCCCGTCAAAATTGTACTGGGTCTACATGGCACAATATGCGGGTGCATATTGTGCCAATCAGATAAATAAACAACAATGACATAAAATGTGTTTATGTCATTTAAGATTTAAAAAAGACATCGATTATTCGCAAACAGACCATTTTATGTCATTTCGACGAGCCTGGTAAATGTGAGGCTCTTTGTACTAGACAAATATAAGCCATTGACGAAGACCTATATGAAGGGTGTACTTTTTGGGGGATAGGACCGGAGAATGTGTAACCTGGAGATCAGAAGGAGGACCACAATAGATCTGAAAAGGTTGCAATGGGGTAGGTAAAAAGATAGTCACCTCAAAAATCTACTATAATCTAATCTAGCTCTCTGAGTTTAATCAACTGTGAGAAACTAATTTTACACGGTAATAAAATATTAAAAATATTTTGTGAATAAAATGAAGTAATTTTTGATCTTATGTCATTTTAGTCCAAAATATTCCATTTTATACCTAAAAAATTGTACACTACAAAGCTCTTTAGGACAAAAAGAGCTAAATATTTTAAGAATAAGTAATAATGCTTTTCTGGAAAAGAGTGTAGGTATTTTGCAATACAAACAAAGATCTAAAAAATATATCTGTTTTTTTTCAGATACAAAATACCCACACATTTTTTCAGAAATGAACCCACAAAGTCACAAAGAATACACATTATTTAAAATAACGATACTGAATTGAATTAAATAGATGTATTCGTGCTATACAAAAATCTATTTTCGAAATAATGTATAGTTTACTACAATGCGAAAATTCTGTACAATTTCCTAACAACTGAATTTAGATAAGGGCATACTATGTATTATCCACTTAAGGTGATTACCCACTATGATCAATAAGGCCAATAATTCAATGTTATTGATATCAGTAGGAATATCAAATAGTATACTTAAGTTTATCAAATTCGAACAATTCTTATTGTTTTGTACGCATACATTACCAATTTATTCGGCATGCCAGCTTTGGTACCCACCTGAAACAGAAATATATTCTTTATTATTTTACGTCGCAAAGAAATAAATGTTGATGAAATATATGAGAATAGTTATACCTAATAATAACATTGTTTTTGAAACTCAATATTTGTGGTAGGCTGCATCTCTAATGTAGCTATCTCTATCTTTAATAAGTATCTATACTCTAGCGTAACTATCTCTATCTCTAATAAGTATGCGACTCATTAAATAAAGCAGATATGTCAAATTTGTTACATATACAAGAATCACTTATCTTGCAGGTCGTGGATGAATGTAATTTATAAATGATTTAAAAGCTTTTAAGGGAACTATTTGTAACAGCAAAGTTCTTGTTGAATTTCAGCTATACTATATCATGAATTCATTTAATATTTACCTTACACAAAAGTGGGATAATGCATCATCTTTTATATATTATACCAGCAATGGAAAATTATTATTTATGGTCGAAAATATGGACGGTTTATAAGAATTAATGGTGGAATATATCGAAATGGCAGACGTAAGAGTCAGCTAGTACAAACCTGGAAAAAGCAGGATATTTTAAAAGCTCGTAAATCATTTCTTTCATGCTTTATATACTCGCTGACTATAACAAAAAGCTGTAACGTCTTTTTTATCGTTTTCTCTTCTTTCATCTTTTTTTCTAATCTACCTATGCCTCGTTTGTGGGTAAAAAAGCAAGGCATTTTCATTTTTATGCTTCCTGCATGCTATACCAGATGACAATGAAGTTGTTGGATAAACTGCTATTTCATTGTTTTTTTTTATGGAATAAATATGGAATTTGTTGTCAAAGCTCGTTAAGACATTTTCGATTAAGATGAAATTTGCAATTGGATATTACTTAGAGACAAACCGATTAAAATGGTTAAAAAAACAAGAAAATAATTTTAAGTGTCATATAATGGCCTACCGACTTAGCGAGTGATCTACAGTACCGATCAACATCGACTCTCAATGCGGGTTCTCAACTGTCAGTCTCGCCAAAGTTTACAGAAATATTTTATTCTGTAAACTTTGGTCTCGCTGAAACAGTCTCATTGTTATTGTGTGAGTGCGTTATTATTGACAGTGTTATTGAATCTACAATGTAAAATGAGTGGAACGGGGTTAATCACCGCGACCTTAAAGATCTATAATGTCCCCCTTCCTTGAGTTATTATCATACAATGTATAATTCATCATACATGGGGGTTTCCCTGTTGTAGGGTGGACAAGGTATTTTCCATCCTCCATACGAGGCTATACATCCTCACAGTCGAGGAGCTTGTCTCTGGCTGAGGTACCCGTGAGGTGGAGGCTGGAGGATCTGTCTCCATTGTCTCCACCTCTTCAACTTGGTCTCTCCTGAACAACCTGATACCAGTGTCGTCCTGAACCTATAATAGATGATGTACCTCTCTTTTTCTATTGCCTCTTTGGATTATTTGAGGTCAATTCCTATTATGAGGACCTGGTCATGGCTCTCCTCCCTCGAGTTGAAAACTCACCAGCTGGATGTCCTTACATTGGAGTTCTGCCAAAGCTGGCCTCTGCTTGCCTCCCGGTGTTGGACGGCTTTCTATCCTGGCTTTTTCTCTCCTTGCCGGAGCAGAGGTGAGAGGTTCGCACTCTCTCTCTCCCTCTCTTTTGCCCTTTGGTGGAGATGGGCCAGGCTGTTTTTGGTTCCTTTACCTCTTTTTCGAGAAGTGTTTTCGTTTTTGCTTTCCTCTGAAGCAAATCTTTCGTGGAACAGTCGAGATCTCTCAGTAGGTAGAGGAAACGGTAGCTTCTGTAGCCTGTTGAGTCTAGAGGTAGGCTCTCGACCCTTACTAGAGGAGGTGGTAGCTTGTGTGTCAGCTGCCTCTCTGGTAGTCCCCTTTGGGGTTGGTCCCTTCGAACTTGCACTGTTGATATTCTCAGTGTTGTTACGCACCCCTCTGACCTGGTCCCGTCATGGTAGGATTAAGGATTTTGGTGAGGCTGACTCCTCTTGGTCCGGGCGGTACAAGAATTACCCCTCCCCCCCCCCCACTCATTCTACATTCTACATCTACTTTTGAACTAAAATGCCAAGAAATAAATTTAAAATACACTAAAACTACATACACAAATACATTATACGAGTATACATATTATACTAATTATTTTAAAAAATTAGAAGGTATTTCTTTTTTTTTGCACACTGCATTTACAGTATGCCCCAGGATTGACATTACAAGAGGAAACACTTTTTTACTATTGACATTTTGAGAAAAATGCATTCTTCATAAAAAATTTTGCTTGTTCTAAAATGGTTGATACAATTATATTTTCCATATTTCCGTACCATTATTTCCGGAATTCCATTATCTCCAGAAAATTAAAAAAAAAACATAATATAGTTGAATTTTTTCCGAAAAATCAATATGCGTTTCTATGGTAATATAATTTCGTTTTCAGTCTTTGATAAATAATAATTGTTATTGATAGCATTGATAGAATTTTAATTAACGGCATATTTCTTGATGTTTTAAAATGTTAAAGAAGCACATAATGTATTTAGTTCAATGCTACGGAAAGGGCAAAGACAACCCGGGGACATACTGTACGTTAAAATATTGTTATTAATAAGTTTTAAGTTGCTTTAATTCATTATATATTTTTATTTAATACTAAGTATAATTTTATTATTATCCCTAATGTAGCATAATCTTCACAAAACTTCTTCCAAGTTTTCTTTATATTCTTATTCAAATGCATCTCGAACATCACATTACCGTAATGGACCCATAAAACTTTAAAAGTCTGATATAATTCTTAATCTCATTTTCGTAAGCAACCCTAACAATACTTTTAAAAGGGACACAAAATATTAAATAATAATGTTCTCCTATTTATGCACAAGGAGAATAGACTAAATTTACTAAGAAGATAGAAAAGAAGGGAGATAACAAAGATATTATGGTGTTTTGTTGTAAGTAACGAGTATATAAAACATGAATGGGGGGAAAATGATTTATGAACCTTTAAAATATAAAATTTGCATTCTCGTTCTGTTGTTTAAGGTTTTGACATATTTTTCCATTTTTTAATTATTATACAACTATACGTATGTTTTGTCAACTGCTATTTTTATATATATTATAAATGCCAAAGTTTTTATACAGGGTGAGTTTCCTACGATGTTCTCTATGGATATCTCGAAAACTACTGGCGATAGAGAGTCGGTTAAATGCTAAGGTTAAATGGGAAAGAATTGCAGTTTTGTGGGGTCATAATATGCGCCTTTCAGATTTTTGAAAAAGTTCATGGCTTACTAGATATTTCGAAAAAAAAACAAATTTTGGCTATTTTAAAAATTGTCCCTAATTCCATTATAATCTATTTTAGACAAAATGCTTTCATATAAAAGTTGTAGATAATCACATCTTTAATGAGTTTGTGTTCTCCGATTTTTTCTAAAGCCTGTCATTTTTGACATCTTAAAACACAGGCTTGACAGGCTTAAATCGGAGAACACAAACTCATTAGGGATGTTATTATTTACAACTTTTATCTGAAAACTTTTTATCTAAAATAGATTACACCTTATATAAAGACAATATAGAAAAATAGCCAAAAATCGTATTAAATACTTAAATAATGAACTTTTTTAAAACAGCAGTATTTATGCATCTACCATTCCTTCTGCAGACATTCTCTTCCAGTAGTTTCTGAAATACCCATAGAGGACATCGTAGGAAACTCACCCTGTATATGGATGTATGTTTGTTACCCTTTCACGCAAAAACTACCAAATGGATTTTAATGAAACTTAATAATAATAATGTAGCTTATACACCAGAATAAGGTGTAGGCTATAATTTATAAAGATATTATAAAAAAATAAAAAGCTAAACACCAGGAGATCAGTAAAGTAACACACAAAATAACGGTTCGGTAAACAGTCCAAACCTGAGCAGTCCAAACTTGCGCAGTCCAGACCTGCGCAGTTCGAACCTGCGTAGTCCAAACCTGTGCAGTCCAAACAAATGTGCAGTTGAGGAAAAACTGTATATGTGTGGCCACCAAAACAAAGAATGACCACTATCCAAAACGATGTAATTGTGCAAATTAAAAAATATACATAAAGATGCAAAAAAACGCAACGGATAATTTCTTCGTCAAGCTTAAAGTGTTCTTAGTGTTAAGTGGTCTTAGTTAAACTCTTAGTCCTATTTTCATAAATTGTTTAGCAAGTTGTATATAAATCTAGCAACTTTAATTCATAAACTCAGTTTATTATAAACTTTAGTATTTCGTTTATTATGCAGGGTTAATTGAAGGGTTGTTTTTTACCTTAACTTTAAAACATCCTGTACAATATTGTCAGTAACTATTCCTAAAACATTATTTTTCGATCAGAACCATGTCTCTCGAGCATTTTCTTTTTTGACCCATGTCAACACATGCTTTGATTAATTTTTAAGAGCGAAATGAACTTGCCACCAACAATTTGTAATTTCTTCATCATTTTTTTTATGATATTATTTTTTAATATCACGAGGTGGCTTTGGTAACTATTGCCTTAATGTCATATCGACACTGATTAGAACTCAATAATAAAATTTAAAAAAACGTTAAAAAGTAACGATACAGGTTTGGTTTTAATAAATATTAGTAACATTAACAGAACTAAGGATATTAAAAAAATAACTAGGTGTAAAAACAAACAAAAAACTCGTAAAAAATACTCTAATACTTTGTACTGCCTTCCCCTGTTATAACTGTTTGTAGACGGCGTCGGTTCATACTGTTAATGATGCTGCAAATATATTTTGTCATGTTTTCCCATTCTTCTTCAAGGACCAAGCGTATATTCATAAAATCGGCCGTCTTCAATAAGATCAATGACTTTTGTACAATCTACCGTCAATAAGAACCATTTTCAATCGTACACAACAATAATAAACAAAGGCACCTCGTCATTATGAAGAATAACATAAAAAAATAACGATAATTGAAAAAATGGCAAAATGTTTGTTGCAAGTTTATTTTGATCTTAAAAATTAACCAAGGCATGTGCGGACATGACTCAAAAAACAAAATATTCAGGAGACAGAAAAATAATGTTTAGACCGAAAAATAATGTTTTAGGAAAATTTGCCCCCGAAATTATTGCACAGGTTGTTTTAAAGACAGGGGAAAAACAACTCTTCCATATAAAATAAGTCAAATGCTAAACTTTATAATAAGCCTAGTTTACTTAATTCGTAAACTGCCTTTTTATATACAGTTGGCTAAAAAAATCACCAAAGTAGGGCTTAAAATAAAAAAAATAAAAAATTTTGGAGTGTAGATAATTATAATCCCATTTATGTATCGGTTTACTGTTTAATATATCATTATTTTTTAAAATATACGTTTCATTTTATCCTATAATATTTTTATTTCTGATAACATTTTCTTTCATGGAAGGTATAAAACAAGTCACCTTCCAAACGGATATTTATACCGGAACTAGTGTAGTACGTTACCATTTTGCTTTATTTAAGTCAACAAATTAGAGACACATAAAGAGATCTATAGAGCTCTGGGGATTCGACAGGAGCCGTAAAAGTAATCCGGCGGAATACGTTGCTACATGCCTCAGCTATGTAATTATTTCTTGGATTTCGATATTTACGAGGATTTGGAGGATAGTATTCTTGTGCGGAAAAGATTGGAGTATTCGTCTCCTGTCTTGAGAGTATAAGAAAGATGTATTTTAGTAGATTTTTTTTTAAGTAGTACTCAGTTTGATCTATCTATGAAGAAACGTTTCTTAAAATCTTTTTTACAGGGACTTTTTTAATGAGATATTAAAAAAAATATATCAAATTAATTCGATACTCTTAATTTGTGATGTGTGGGCCCCCCTCCCTGACTATTGTATGAAAAAGATCGTAAGAATAATATTAAAATTAAAAATAGTGTCAGGTTTGTACTGAGTAACAAATTTAGTAATTTGTAGTATACAGGGTGTCCCAGGCTGAGCGTGCATTAGAAGTTTCTAGAGAACCACATATAATGTCTTTATTTTCGAGAAAATTTAGTCAAAACATAAGGAATATTTTGTTGATGTTTGACCATCAAAATCTTAAAAATAAAGAAGATGTCTAAAAAAGTGCTACAATACGGATATAGTATAATCTTTTATCTTTAATTTCCTTCTTCATTTGTGTAAAAAAAACTAACCAGCTTTACACAAAACGTGAAATGCCGAATGCTTATTTTGCTGTTTTTTCGGACCAGTAGCAATGGTAGTAAAATATGATAATTAAGAGATATTAGACAGCATTCTCCATGTTATAACTATTCTATTCCAGTAAAGACAGCGTTAATAATACTGGAATGATGTTTGTTCTCGCACAATACGACTTGATGGCCTGCTAAGTAATGAATCCATTGTCGGATATCGAATTACATCAAAAGGGACACGGTGCCATAAACTCTGATATATCTTGTTCACCAATATCTATTCTGCCAAAGACATAAATTTAATATAAAATATCGATCATCTATACGTATCCTTGAATAAAATTGAATCATTTTAATAGTAAATTTTAACGTATATTAATTGTTTTAAACAAAAGATGTTATCGTGAAGACTATAATAAAAAGGAAGAATAAAATTATTGGGTAAACCCACAGTAAGTTGCTTCCCCTTTTTCTTTTTTCAGGATCGCTAGTTCATCGTTGCGGATCCTGTATTGATGAAGCCGGAAGGCAGAAACACTAAGTGTCTACGGGTAGTCGTATTTTAGCCATGTTTCATGGCTAATCTTACTGTAGGTTTACCCAATAATTTCATCCTTCTTAATTGTTTTAACTATTTTGCTTCAGTAGCGAACATTTAAAAAAATGCAATAATAAACTTGCCACAAATTTATGCAGATTTTAACTAGTAAATAAAGGTTACTCAGTGTTTCAAAAAAGTACTTGATCGGATTTAATTTTTCAGAGTTTCAATGCAATCGCCTTATATAAAATAGAGGGTGATTCAAATATATTTATACTAATTTTTTTAACTTCTTAAATAGAATGATTCTATTCTTTTGCTCAAATAAATTTGCCACAAAATTGTCAATTTAAAGAGACCACAATGCTGTTAACTGCAGGGAGTGTTTTCTGAAATATGGCCATTTTTAAAATTATTTTTTACCCTTTTAAAGTTTTCTGGAAATCGCATATTGAAGCTTTTCAACTGGAAATACTTAATAATCGGATCTATGGGAGTCTTCTTTAAAATTAATCACTAAAACACTAATAATCCTAGTAGTAGTCTCATCCACTTATTAGTATAATATTTTATTTAGAGCCTTACAGAAAGTCTTACATCTCTTACAGCCCTCACTTGAAATCTTGTAATTTTATAGATCATAATATGATTATTATGATCTATATTATATATATTGATATTAGTGATGTAAAAATTCTAAGTAATCGTTACAAAGTAACAGTTACTTTACGAGGACTCGAAGTAACGCTTACCATTTGAATTTAGGACTCGTTACTCGTTACTAAGCTAATTCGTTACTTTTGCGCTTAAAGTAATCGTAATCCCTGAAAATGCACGAACCGAGGACTCGAAACTCGATACTGAAATATTCGTTACTTCGACGTAGGTTTAGTTGTTATCAAGAGGTTTATGTTTAAAGAGTTGACTTGACGCCGGCCAGTGTTTTGGATGGCAAATGTGTGATATTTTTATTACAATTATTATGATCGGCTCATGCCGACCCGGCGGTGCGGCGCACAGTGATCTGGGGCTAGGTTTATAAGTGGTTAAATCCGATATCCTGGTATCTTCCTTAACCGATGCTAATTAAACACTTAAATGACCCCAGAGATATGACGCATTATAAGTGAATTCCTAAATTATTTTTTTGATAAGTTACAGAGGATTCATTTAGTATAATTTTGGATCGTAATCACCATAAGCCTAAAGAAAAAAAGTAAAACAAATTATAACTAAGGCAAAAATTGTTCGTGGAAGACACTAAAGACATCTACGTGTAGGGTAAGGACTGGGCTTTTAAGCAGTATCAAAAAAATGGTAAGAGCGTTTTTGATTTTACGCAAAATTGTTTTAATAAAATGTTAATTTAAAAGATGTTCTTGCTAGTTTCACAAAATTTATCTTTTAAAGTCCACCTTAGTCCGGCTAGCTAGTATACAGGGTTGTTCACCATATACGACACGGAGCATTGTAGCTAAATGATTAGATTTTTATAAATTGTAAGTTTTGGGTTCGTTGAAGGATATTAGAGCTACAATTTAAAAATATTTTTACAAGATACAGAGTGCCCCAAGTAAATAAATAATATCAAAGTTGTATTTTTTTTAAATGGAACGCCCTGTATATTAATACATTTTTAGTTTCTATGATTAAAATAAAGGTAAATTTGATTAAGGTTTATTACTCTTAAACCTTACCGTTTTTGAAATATTTTCAGTTTTGTGAAATTGCAGTTAAAATTTTAAGGCTTCATTTCTCCAAGGGTATCAAAGTTTTTAATACTAAATAATTACTGAAGTCTATTTATTGATCAGTTATTGTGTTGCAATAATAAAAATAATACTACCTCATACAGAGTGTCTAAAAATTTATTTTAAATTATTTCTAGCTTTAAACGGCAATAACTTGTTTAATTTAAATGGAACGCCCTGTATATTTTAGGAGAATCAGATGCACAATTTAATAGTCTATCAAATTGTATTATACAACTTTTTACCTATCCCTTCAAGTTTTCGTAGAAAATGCATTTTCTGATAATTTAGACCTCATTTAAATATACCCATGGAATATTGACATTTTAGATTGTTTTTAAAGTAACAAATGCATAAAATGTACAGGCTAGTAATATTATCGTTTTTAGCAAAATGATAATATTACTAGCCCATTTGTATGCAAAAAGAAAACTATTTAAATCTTTATAAAAGAGTATACCATTAATTAAATATACCACCATTATTTCCGCCCAAATACTAATTAGTTACATACTTAATTATGTTTGTTAATAAATTATTCTAAATAAATGTGGATTTGAATGAGAAATCAATATAATAATAAGTTATGAAAATGAATGTCTCTGTTGTTATAAATAAGCATTTGTCAAAAAATGAAATATCCTGTTTAAGGTGTTACTTTTTACCACACTGTCTAATACACGTACAAAATTCAGTTTTTTAGTATTTGGGGCAATTATTATTAATCAACGCAAACGGTCAATTAATGTAGTTTGAATACTGGAATCATATTAATTGGTCCTCTTTAAGAAATATTTAAACAGTTTTTTTATTTTTTAATGAAATAACCAAACTATATCGACAATATTAGTATCTGTACTCTTTAAAAATTTGGTACATCTTTAAAAATAATCTAAAATGTCAGTATTCCATGGGTATATTGATAAATGAGTTCTAAATTACAAAAAAATGCCTTTTCTAAGGAAACTTGAAGAGATAGGTAAAAAACGGTATAATACAATTTGATAGACAATTAAATTGTGCATCTGATTCTCATAAAATATACAGAGCGTTCCATTTAAATTAAACAAGTTATTACCGTTTAAAGCTAGTAATTATTTAAAATAAAATTTTAGACACTCTGTATAAGGTAGTATAATTTTTATTATTGCAACACAATAACTGATCAATAAATAAACTTCAGTAAATATTTAGTATTAAAAACTTTAATACACTTGGAGAAATGAAGCCTTAAATTTGACTGTGATTTCACAAAATTGAAAATATTTCAAAAACGGTAAAGTTTAAGTGTAATAGACCTTTATCAAATTTACCTTTATTTTAATCGTAGAAACTAAAAATGTAATAATATACAGGCTGTTCTATTTAAAAAAATACAACTTTGATATTTTTATTTATTTGGGACACTCTGTATCTTGTAAAAATATTTTTAAATTGTAGCTCTAATAGACCTTCAACGAACCCAAAACTTACAATTTGTAAAAATCTAATCGTTTAGCTACAATACTCCGTGTCGTATGTGGTGAACAACCCTGTATAAGTATCATGCCCCAAGGCTTACTAAGTAAATCTAAATTATATATTTACCCGCCATGACCCGCCCATGAGGACAACAGAGATAAACTCTGTATAATGAATGTTGTCCGGTGCGTTATTCAGGAACCAAGTATTTTTTACGGGATTTGCTGGTGAAAATTATATTTTCACCTCGAATCGTTTTAACTTATATAGTACTATTCTTTTAAAAGTTTCTCAATATGGCCGACCTAGTTACGAAAATTGGTAATTTTTTTTTAATGAAAAATAAGTTGGCGTTAGCGAATTCAGAAATTGATTTACTCTTTGGTTAACAATAATATTTTTCAGGATTGTCAAGTTGACGTTAAAGTTAGGTTATTAGGTGGTTATCATAAATAGAAACATAGATTATTGAAATTATTTAATAAGAATAAAGGTATTTTACCGCAGATCCGAAGAGATTTAACTTAAAGGTATTTTATAAACTTTCTCAGTGAGAATATTAACTCCCCTATTTCTTATATTTCAGTTAAGGGGACGTAAGAACTATAGGAAGTAAATTTTTGTTTTCATGTTTTGACGATATCTGAGAGTTCCTAGAACTATCAAGATTATTGAATAATTATAGTTGTTTAATAAGTGAAATTAATAGAAGACTTGGAAATAGGATGATGCTTTTCATGTTGTAGTTGATAAATCACCCCATTTCTCTTAATTTTTTTTTTCAGTACAGTTAATCACAAATTAAATTGATGTGTGCAAAAACAGCTATATATTTTCAAACATCTTATTTAAATAGTTCTTTTATATACTATTAAACTGTATCAACTACAAAGTATTTAGCAAAAAATTATAAGGTAATAAATTTTGTATATATAATTTATGAAAATTTATAATATATAAAGATTAGAACACAATCCTCTGAAGGAAAAAGAAATACTCAAAAACTCATTAAATATACTTTATTAAAAATAACAACATACCAAAACATCCATGCAAACTGTAATAATCAGAACATTATCCACATTATACCTTTATTAAATTTGTGTCCACACTCCTGCCAGGAAATCCAGAAATGTTTGTTTAAATATTAACTTATTTTAAATTGCCAGAAACACATCAGAATATATCACAACCACAACTATAGGTTAATCTGTACTAAATTTTATACCGAGTAAGTGATGCGTTAACTAACAAGTATAGGATAAAAAACAATTATTAATATAGAGTGTACTATACAATGTCCTGCTTATTTATGAAATGACTTTCCCTTCAAATGTGAGGAATACCAGTAAAATAAAACATAATTTTTGGTTTAGTTTGGTGTTTGATATTCTAACTACATCTATTACAAACCTTAAGTGCTTTTAGTGAGTAATTGTATTTTTTATTATTCCTTGTGTATCCTGTAAAGTAAAAAAATATTTCAAGAAATATAAAAACAATGCAATAGATATCAAACAGATTCATAAAAACTACTTACAATTATTGTACATAATTATATATTTCAAGTGTTATTTGATGTTTGGTCCCATTACCAACATTACCTTATTTAGGTCTTCTCTACTAACTCAACTTTTAAACCTGTTTTAAACCTTCTTTATATTTTAAAACTGATTTACAACAATCTGTAATGCCCGCGCTGTTTCCTGAAATATAAGTTTTAATCTATTTATTATCATATAGTACATATTACAAACCTGAAAATTACTGATACGAGGAAACTTCTCAAAATAATTAGAGACCTTTTTACAAACATCTGGGCCAATTTATTTTCACGAATTTGTGAACGAGTCAATGTTTTCTAATACGTTTTTAAGCGTTTTACACATTTTGAATATCTTCCAGCCTATTCGTCAATTCTTGATCGGTGAAAAGATTATTTATAACTATATAATTAGTACTGCAGGTTGCAGGTTAAATAAAAGAACAAAATCAAGTAGAATTTGTGAATAAAAACTAAAAAAATAATGAAAATATTTAGAAAAAGGAACCGTAAACCGTAAACGTCAATGTCAGCCAAGTGTCAGAGTTGTGTGTCAGAGTTCAATTGGATTTACCACAGATTATCAATTTGAACGATTTGAAGTACAGTCGATTCCAGTTTAGAGATTTTCGTTTTTTAAGCCTCCCATACTGAAGTCCGCCATATTGGGAAGTTTTAAATGAATACAAGTATATCTTAAGTTGAATATACAGAGTGCAGAGTGCTACAAATTCGAGGTACGAGCATTGGTATCTCGGTAATCGTAATAGATACGAACATGATTAAATTGCGGCAAATTTGCGCTTTAGGATGTTCAACAAGATGCAATAAAAAAAGCTGAGTTTTTTGGAAAAAAATGTATTTTTTTGAAATTCAATAATAAAAAAATTCGTATTTTTTTCGTATTCTTAAAATCTCTTTATTATGACCAAAATGACTTTTGACCGCTTTCTGACCCAGCTAGATTACTGTGCGGCGGTCTGTCCCTTTGCCGTTTGTTGTCGCTTTTTATTTAGTTAATTCCGCACGTTTTTTTCAATTTTAGTTGAAATAAGTAATATAAGATATTATTTAGGGGAAGAGTGTGTTTTATTTTTTGATTTATAGTTGCTCGGTGGGCGAAGAATAGAATCGTTTATTTAGATTAATATGTCTTAAGATATTAATTAAAAACGAATTCACGTTATTTACAGAAAATGTTAACATCTGAAAAAGCAGAGCAAATATTTTTCCTCTTCAAAAAAAGAATAGATATTTCGCCACTTACACTCTAAGAAAATCTACAAAATAAAAATAGTAATTTTTAGTAGACATTGCTGGCATTAATATAAAGGATTTTTTTGAAGAGATGCATCCGTCACAGAGAGGAATAAACATTTTTTAAATAATTTTACATTTTAACAAAAATATATAATTTTTTTTATTTTTACTTTTTTAATGTTTGCATAATTATTAATGTAAAATACAAAGAGAGAGAAGGAGAGAGAAAAATAAAAATAAAAAAAAATACTTTATATTATGCACATATTTTCTTTGTTTGATTTGTTTTCTTTTATTTTTAATTTTAATAATATATAGTGATAACATATTATAAAAAATATTATACATATTATTAAAAACATATTATTCAGTACTTGAATACCGAGTATTGAAATTATCCTATTAAGCCCTTACACTAGAAGAAAGTAGAAACCCCTTATAGGTTAAACCGAGCACGCAACGAAGATCGCCGTGCACAATAAGTAGCGAAGTTCCAAGTCAAGCCCAAGTCTTTCAACCTGTACACAAAACAACGATTAAAAAGTAACGATACTAAGTACCAAAGTAACTAAAGTAACGAGTCCAAAGTAACGAGTCCAAAGTAACTAGTAGTTACGAGTCCATATAAGTAACTAAAGTTTACATCACTAATTAATATATTGTTAACTGTCAAATATCTTAAAAACTTTTCACCGTTTTGAACTAAACGAAGAGCACCTTTTTTACGTAAAAAAGTGCTAGCTTCTTATGTCATCTGTTGAAATTATTGTATCCATTAAGATAAAAAAAGTACCACCCGTAGTACCCTCTACCCTAATGGAAAGTACCCTTTCAGGACTGTTACAGCTTTTTACACTACCGCCATTCGCTATTGCATTAAATTGTGTTTAAGAGTACTAAATTTCAAGAAAGAATGTTGTTTCAACAGCGTTCATAAAAATAAACAAAACATATTATTTTAATTTACCCTCTCGAGGGCTGTAATTTTTTCGGGAAGTATTTTAAGACATATTTTATTCGCCTACCAAAGTTAGATAGACTAGTTTTTTGACTACCTGTATATGAAAATAATTAAGAAAAAATTTGTATATAAAAATATATTGCAGTAAAAATCTCAAGTTATATCTCAAGGGTCACACTGTATAATTTATATTTATTGATTTCCTCCTACAAACTGTAATGAAAAAAATAAATATAATGATTTTATAGTTATTAACGTAATAAGGCCGATAAACAACAAATAACGGCCGGGCTGAAGTTTGTATCATAAGCAGCCAAGGCCGTTATTTGTTATCGGCCGTGTTGCGTTCTAGATTTTTCGTCATACTGCAGATTTTTTAGAGCAATAAACACTACTATTTAATAACAAATTTTATTGAACAATAACACAAGTAAGGATAAAAAATACATAATGTCTTATACTAAAATTCATTTTTCATGATAATGAACATGGAAATTAAAAGTGCACTTGTTGTTCTTAGAAATCTGTAATCCTTCCCAGGGATTTACAGATTTTATAGAAGAAGATGATGCTACTGAAGAATGGCAAATATTTGTATCCACTAAAGACACATTATTTTTGGAGCTATCATGAAAAAGTTGATTTGTTATTTTCATTCTTTTGGAAACTGATTTTTCTATGTAAGTTTCTGCCACTGTTGAAGACTCCCATCCTCCTAGCTCCTTTAGCGATAGTAAATCACCACCATTTTCGGCGAGCATGGTTGCTGATGATCTACGAAATGAATGCCCTGTATAACGTTCTGGATTCTCCAAGTTCAAAAATTTTGCAATTTTCTGCGGTACGCTCCCGATGGTATGTATACCGACGATTTGCTTAACACACTTGCCTTTCTTGTAACCAATGAAAAATTTTGGATTGTCAAAGTTACGAGGACGCAGGTTGATGTATTTTTTTGTATAAACCATAGGCATCAAACGGAAGGCCCGTTTTGGAATAAGAAATTTCCTCTTTCTTATTTTTAGTATTTCTTAATGAGACAAGAATATTTTTCTCGAATCTTCGAAATCATCAACTGTGAGTGACCAAAGCTCGCTGCGCCTACAAGCTCCAAGAATACCAAGCACCAATACAATTTTTCGAGTAACCAGGTGTAATCATCGGCATCCAGTAGAAAATTATTTATGTCATTCTCCGACAGAACTTTGGCTTTTTTTGGTGAATAACCTTCGTTTTTTGCGCCTCAGAAACATGAACAGTTTACCAAATCTATGAACAAATATAATTTAGATGAGTATGATTAAATATCGAAGAATATAATGGCTTTTTACCTTGATATGTCGATGTTTTCATATACTCTCAACGCAAGCTTCAGCATGGATATCTTTGTCCACAGTGATGTAGGAGAATACATTTCAGACATTCTTTTAGCATAAGCCAGCAATACCGCTTCATTTACGCTGTTTATACTTCTATCCTGCCCACTTCAAAAAATTGTCATATTCCTGCTGATATCTCTCTCTGGTTATAGTCGGAAGTAAATTTTGAGTAGCCGCAGCCGCTTCCTCCTGTATTTCCAACGGAATTTCTCGCGACATCTCGCTATGGTCTATTTTCCCAATTTTGAAAAAGTCCAACTGACAATAAATAGTCATTGTTGCAGGTGACAGACGTTACGATTACCTTAGAAACTTAACGGCCGCCGGCCGTTATGATAACGTCCGGCGGACGTTATATGCATCTTTTCCATTCTGATTTTGCTTATGTTATAATAATATAACAATATAGTATGACGAAAAATCAATAAATTATCTAATCATCTCTTAATGCCTGCAATCTTTTCGACATTAAATAAGGAAAATCTATACAATTTCAAACAAATAATTATTGTAATTAGCTTATTTACAAACGATTTGCATAATGGTCTCCCACGTTTACCGCAGTAAGTTATTTAGTTTGAAATTCGCTTGTACGCCTACCTGAGCCCGTCTCTGTATCGAGCGTGGATTTTCTTTGATGATTCGGCGGTCTACCGACGCATATCAAAGCTTTGAGCGTTTACGGCCTGCACCGTTTTCCCATTAAAATGGAAGCAAAACGTTAAAGTCAAAATCATATACAAATCGTAATTATATCGAATGGAATCACAGCAAAAAAACACGATTTTCTTTATACTCGTTTATTAATTAATGTATTGCAGATTTAATGTTTATTTTTTCTGACTTCAGTTAGAACAATTTCGACAATGTATGTCGAAATTACCACAGATTTCCTTATGTAAGAGACTCCTAAGTAGTAACAGAAGTGAAGTGTATTGAACCCCTGTATACAGGGCGTGTCTTAAAAGTGGCTCACCCCTATAACTTTTTTATTTTTTTATATGTTAGTATATGAAAGAAATTAAGATTGATTGAGGTATTCAATTGTTTTCGGTCACTTCCTGTTTTACCGGAAATGATTACAACTTTTGATTTTTAAATGGCACCCTCGGTATTTTGTTACTTTATTCGATAGAAAATGACACTCTGAATAGAATGACATATCATATGTCAACTTTTGACATTTTTGAATATGTTTTATTTGAAATTGCAACATGCAATCCATCACAATTTCATTCGAAATACCGAGTGTATGGTACCAAATTATTCGTAAAAAAAATCTTTTTCCAAATATTCTAATGAGCCACCCACGTTTTATTTGAAAAAATTGAGGTACGATTAAAAATTAGTGATGGGATAACTCAAGCGAAAATTCGCTCGAGTACTCGATTATTGTTATAGAAAAAATATTGTTAAAAAGTTATAGGGGTGAGCCACTTTGAGACGCACCTAGACAATAAAAAGACAATTTGACAATAAAAGGAAATGCAAACCTTTTATTGTCATTTTTTTCTTCATATTCAATTAAAGTTTTGTTGATTTTCGAACACTGGCAAAATCTTTTTTTAGATTAAACTTACATTTTACTTTTTTTAACCTACGTTACAACATGTCATGTAGGAAATTTATTAAGACAGTTACATATATATTAGATTTCTGTATACTAAGATTAATTAGCTTCATCGTGATCTTAATGCTACAGTATCCTTATCTGACTGACCATTTCTCTTCCAGAAATATACTCTGAAATTATTACTCGAGATTTATTAATCGGCGAATATTATATTTTTTTCTTTCTGTTACTCTTCCTACTAGCTGATTTTTTATTGATTTTATTATAACATAACATTATTTACAAAACATGTAAACATTAATGATAATGTGTATAAGTTTGTTTATCACATATGAAGTTTTAGGACACTCTTAGTATAATACCTCCTTTGTAGTGTTTTCAAATGTAATTTTTATGAGGAATTTGTTTAATAATCAACTCAATTACTCTAAACATGTAGAATAGAACATTTTTTTCAAAGACGAGCAACATAAATTTATTACTATCGGAAAATTACTATCGATAAAATATATCGAAAAAGATTTATTTTCTCTACAAATATTATTTTTGACTACTGTGTAAGTGTGTACTAAACTGAACTAAACTCTTTTTTCCCATGTTATCTATGTTAAAATCTCTTTAACAGACCACAGTGTATATATCAAAAGTGATTTCAGTATTATCAAACGATTCGATATCAAAAATCAAACCGAATGCCTACTATATTTTTTCTAAAAACAAATACATTTCAGACATCCTAAGACCGTGACAAGCTGTCACTTTCCACCAAGTTTAAAGAAGAAAAGACATCCACATCTGTCTACCTAGACAGACCTAGACTTTGTTACTCACGTCTTATTTAAATTCGGTCGTCTGTTTCAAGCGAAAGAGCTTCTTGTGCCAATCCGCAAACTGCATGTTCTTCACGTGGAGCGTCGGTTTGTAACGTCGCGACGCCACGTCGAAAATGCCAGTAAAAGTTCCCAGAAATTGAAGTTTTCGATCGAGCGCGAGCGCAACGAGACAATTTAAAATCGTTTCTTTCGACGTCGAATTCACTGAGCCGGGGGTCGTTTGTAGGGATGAGACAATATCGATATATAGCAATATCGATATACCGGGTGCGTCTCAAAAGTGGCTCACCTTTTTCAGATAAAAAAACGAGATTTGATATGTTAGTATATGAAAGAAATTAAGATTGATTGAGGTATTCAATTGTTTTCGGTCACTTCCTGTTTCACCGGAAATGATTACAACTTTTGATTTTTAAATGGCACCCTCGGTATTTTGTTACTTTATTCGATAGAAAATGACACTCTGAATAGAATGACATATCATATGTCAACTTTTGACATTTTTGAATATGTTTTATTTGAAATTGCAACATGCAATCCATCACAATTTCATTCGAAATACCGAGTGTATGGTACCAAATTATTCGTAAAAAAAATCTTTTTCCAAATATTCTAATGAGCCACCCACGTTTTATTTGAAAAAATTGAGGTACGATTAAAAATTAGTGATGGGATAACTCAAGCGAAAATTCGCTCGAGTACTCGATTATTGTTATAGAAAAAATATTGTTAAAAAAGTTATAGGGGTGAGCCACTTTTGAGACGCACCTAGACAATAAAAGACAATGTGACAATAAAAGGAAATGCAAACCTTTTTATTGTCATTTTTTTTTCTTCATATTCAATTAAAGTTTTGTTGATTTTCGAACACTGGCAAAATCTTTTTTAGATTAAACTTACATTTTACTTTTTTTAACCTACGTTACAACATGTCATGTAGGAAATTTATTAAGACAGTTACATATATATTAGATTTCTGTATACTAAGATTAATTAGCTTCATCGTGATCTTAATGCTACAGTATCCTTATCTCCTGACAAGCCATTTCTCTTCCAGAAATATACTCTGAAATTATTACTCGAGATTTATTAATCGGCGAATATTATATTTTTTTCTTTCTGTTACTCTTCCTACTAGCTGATTTTTTATTAATTTTATTATAACATAACATTATTTACAAAACATGTAAACATTAATGATAATGTGTATAAGTTTGTTTATCACATATGAAGTTTTAGGACACTCTTAGTATAATACCTTCTTTGTAGTGTTTTCAAATGTAATTTTTATGAGGAATTTGTTTAATAATCAACTCAATTACTCTAAACATGTAGAATAGAACATTTTTTCAAAGACGAGCAACATAAATTTATTACTATCGGAAAATTACTATCGATAAAATATATCGAAAAAGATTTATTTTCTCTACAAATATTATTTTTGACTACTGTGTAAGTGTGTACTAAACTGAACTAAACTCTTTTTCCCATGTTATCTATGTTAAAATCTCTTTAACAGACCACAGTGTATATATCAAAGTGATTTCAGTATTATCAAACGATTCGATATCAAAATCAAACCGAATGCCTACTATATTTTTTCTAAAAAACAAATACATTTCAGACATCCTAAGACCGTGACAAGCTGTCACTTTCCACCAAGTTTAAAAGAAAAATTCATCCACATCTGTCTACCTAGACAGACCTAGACTTTGTTACTCACGTCTTATTTAAATTCGGTCGTCTGTTTCAAGCGAAAGAGCTTCTTGTGCCAATCCGCAAACTGCATGTTCTTCACGTGGAGCGTCGGTTTGTAACGTCGCGACGCCACGTCGAAAATGCCAGTAAAAGTTCCCAGAAATTGAAGTTTTCGATCGAGCGAGCGCAACGAGACAATTTAAAATCGTTTCTTTCGACGTCGAATTCACTGAGCCGGGGGTCGTTTGTAGGGATGAGACAATATCGATATATAGCAATATCGATATACCGGGTGCGTCTCAAAAGTGGCTCACCTTTTTCAGATAAAAAAACGAGATTTGATATGTTAGTATATGAAAGAAATTAAGATTGATTGAGGTATTCAATTGTTTTCGGTCACTTCCTGTTTCACCGGAAATGACTACAACTTTTGATTCTTAAATGGCACCCGCGGTATTTTGTTACTTTATTCGACAGAAAATGACACTCTGAATAGAATGACATATCATATGTCAACTCTTGACTTTTTCGAATATGGTTTATTTGAAATTGCGCGATTTAAAACGACAATTTAACTCGAAATACCAAGTGTATGGTACCAAATTATTCGTAAAAAATGCTTTTTACAAAAATGCTAATGAGCCACTCTTATTCCATTTGAAAAAAAATGAGATATGATTACAAATACGATTTGGGCATCTTTTAATCGGCCAGGACAAAACAGTAGAAACATTAGACGACCAAATCTATTTTTCCAAGGCTCCTTGATTAAAAATTAGTGTTTTTAACTCAGCCAAGGCACTCTACATTGAAATTTTAAATACAATTTGGTTTTAAATATATATGTCAAAAGTTGAAATGTGACGATATGATAATGATATATCATTATCTTCAGTGTCATTTTCTATCAAATAAAGTAAAAAAATACCGAGGGTGCCATTATTAAATCAAAAGTTGTAGTCATTTCCGGTGAAACAGGAAGTGACCGAAAACAATTGAATACGGGAATCAATCCCAATTTATGTAATATATTAACATACCAAATCTCGTTTTTTTATTTGAAAAAATAAAAAAGTTATAGGGGTGAGCCACTTTTGAGATGCACCCGGTATAACTAGGAAATGCCGATATATTATAAACAAATATGAAATTGATCTAAATCGAAGTTATAAGGGTCAGTATATTTCGACCCAAGAAACACGATTATGTTAAAAATGTGGTTAAAAAAATTTGAAAATTTGGAATTTTTTGAAAAAATTTTGCAATTTTTTTAGTTTTTTGTTAAAAAACATAATTTGTTGATAATATACCAACATACAGAAAACATTTTGGTTCTCAAAATTTTAACAAAAAATCATTTTTTTTAATTTTCAAAGTAAAGTAAAATTTTCAAATAAATCCAAAATAACTAGTATCGTTATTTTGGATTTATTTGAAAAACTGTAAAGATAAAATATGTTTCTTTTATCGAGATATGCCAGCTCTGAAAATATTTGCACTTATTTAAGACTCACCCTATATAAGACGATATTCGTGAGTAAGAGTCGAATTATGCGTCATAGATATTCGCGAGTCAGTAAGCTATTATATGACTGTAAACTGCGGTTCGGAATCCGCATATACCAACTAAATTTAGTTTAGTTCCGGCAGGCAAAAGAAGAAGTTAATTTAAAATAATTTCCCATACAGCACGTCCAAATGAAATTACGTTTCTACAAGGGAGACACATGAGAAACAAAATATGTTAAAGTGAACCTAAGTGTTCATCTAGTTCTAACATATACATATGAGATACACGCAGGTTTATATTGATAGAATTGTGTGATACAGTGTTTGCTAGTTGTATACCGTATGCACTCAAGATTCTAAAGAGTTTTTTGTAACGTAACAAATAATAATTAAAATGATGAAATCTGACGTCGGTATATGAGACATACAATGTATAAGTCATATGTATGTGTGATACTTCTTATCATAGTTGTGCCTATAGTACACACCTTGTAAAAATATGACGTATACACATAATATAAATATCTATATAGACACTTTGTAATAGTGTACTGTTGTGTCTACATTCTAGCATGAAATGAAGGTGTGCACATGCGCGGATAGCCTCAGCGTAGATACACCGACCAGGTGTATCTTATGTGTCCCCCTCCTTTCTCCTTTCTAGGAGTGGTATGTGTTATTAGCCATTATTGTTTTATCATTCGGAAGCTCTATATAAATGTTCTGTTTGTGTGTAGTTTAAAAGAGATTCTAAGGTAAGCACAAGTTTTTAATTACCTTGTTACACCTTCCTAAGATTATTATTAATATTATAGCAGCGATTCTTCCCTTACGCGATGCCCGATTTACCATATTTTGACTTCAATCAAAGAATATTATAGTTTTAAGAACTCTCGTGTGGAAGCTTTAGTGATTTGTCACACCGTGGCGCTTTTGAACATAATCGAAGCCTGAAAATGCTAATATTTTAAATTTTGAGGACTACGCGCGGCGATATTTCGTACGGTGTTGCCAAAACATATTTTATTTCTCGATATTTAAAGAAATATGTATTGATTATATATTTCGTATTCGTTAGTACATGAGGCATCCTAAGGCTATGAAAAAAAAACGTAGCTGTGACAATAAAATTTTAGATTTTTAATTTTTTTGTACCTTCTAATAAAAATTACTTCTATTCCAATAAAAAATTAACTAGTATGATTATGTGTTATCTGTGCTAGTATTAGGAAACTGGAATAAATACGGAGAATATTAATTCGTTCTCTAAGATGAGCACTACTAAGTAATTTTTTAAAATTCGACCCATAAGGGGGTGTAATTAGATAAAGGGGTGTAATTATACAAAAAAAATCTGTACCTACTAGGAGTATGAACTTTTGCACAGATGTGGCACATTTGAACATTGATAAGCGATTTTTGGAAATGTATAGCCTAAGGAGGTAGTGAAACTGGGGGTGAAATTTTGTACAAAATGTTAGTTCTAGGAGTATGAAATTTTGTACAGAGTTTCCTTAAGTGACGAAAGTGAGTATCTAGAAGCTAATTTTTGACATTCATCCCCTAGAAAGAAGGGATGAAAATTTGTACAAAAAGTTTGTTACAATCGGTTTTTAGAGTATGAAATTCTGCACAGACGTTCCTTATGTAACGTAATTTAGCACTAAGTAGCACTTTTGGAAATTCGCCCTCTAAGGGTATGAAATGAGGGTGAACGTTCTGAAACAATTCTATTGAAGGAATATGAAAATTTGCACAGAGATGCCTTATGTAGCGTAATTGAATAATTAAGAGTGATTTTGGAATTCATTCCTTAAAAGGGAATGAACTAGGGGTAAAACTAGGGGTGAAAATTTGTATAATTTTTTATGTAAAATCCGTTCTAGGACTAGGAGTATGAAATTCTGTTCAGAGGTCCCTTAAATGATGAAAGTGAGTACCTAGAAGCAAATTTTAGGCATGCATCCCCTAAAAATAAAGGGATGAAAATTTGTACAAAAATTTGTTAAAATCGGTTTTAGAAGTATGAATTTTGCAGACGTTCCTTTTGTAACGTAATTTAGCACTAAGAAGCAATTTTGGAAATTCGCCCTCTAAGGGTGTGAAATGAAGGGGTGAACGTTCTGAAACAATTCTGTTGAAGGAATATGAAAATTTGCACAGAGGTTTCTTATGTAGCGTAATTGAATAATTAGGGTGATTTTTGGAATTCATTCCTTAAGGGGTAAAACTAGGGGTGAAAATTTGTATAATTTTTTACGTAAAATCCGTTCTAGGACTAGAATTATGAAATTCTGTTCAGAGGTCCCTTAAATGATGAAAGTGAGTACCTAGAAGCAAATTTTAGGCATGCATCCCCTAAAAAATAAGGGATGAAAATTTGTACAAAAATTTGTTAAAATCGGTTTTAGAAGTATGAATTTTGCAGACGTTCCTTATGTAACGTAATTTAGCACTAAGAAGCAATTTTTGGAAATTCGCCCTCTAAGGGTGTGAAATGAGGGGTGAACGTTCTGAAACAATTCTGTTGAAGGAATATGAAAATTTGCACAGAGATGCCTTATGTAGCGTAATTGAATAATTAGAGCGATTTTGGAATTCATTCCTTAAAAGGGAATGAACTAGGGAAATTAAAACTAGGGGTGAAAATTTGTATAATTTTTTATGTAAAATCCGTTCTAGGACTAGGAGTATGAAATTCTGTTCAGAGGTCCCTTAAATGATGAAAGTGAGTACCTAGAAGCAAATTTTAGGCATGCATCCCCTAAAAAATAAGGGATGAAAATTTGTACAAAAATTTGTTAAAATCGGTTTTAGAAGTATGAATTTTGCAGACGTTCCTTTTGTAACGTAATTTAGCACTAGAGAAGCAATTTTGGAAATTCGCCCTCTAAGGGTGTGAAATGAAGGGTGAACGTTCTGAAACAATTCTGTTGAAGGAATATGAAATTTGCACAGAGGTTTCTTATGTAGCGTAATTGAATAATTAGGGTGATTTTGGAATTCATTCCTTAAGGGGTAAAACTAGGGGTGAAAATTTGTATAATTTTTTACATAAAATCCGTTCTAGGACTAGGAGTATGAAATTCTGTTCAGAGGTCCCTTAAATGATGAAAGTGAGTACCTAGAAGCGAATTTTAGGCATGCATCCCCTAAAAAATAAGGGATGAAAATTTGTACAAAAATTTGTTAAAATCGGTTTTAGAAGTATGAATTTTGCAGACGTTCCTTATGTAACGTAATTTAGCACTAAGAAGCAATTTTGGAAATTCGCCCTCTAAGGGTGTGAAATGAGGGGTGAACGTTCTGAAACAATTCTGTTGAAGGAATATGAAAATTTGCACAGAGGTTCCTTATGTAGCGTAATTGAATAATTAGAGTGATTTTTGGAACTTATTCCTTAAGGGGGTAAAACTCGGGGTGAAAATTTGTATAATTTTTTATGTAAAATCCGTTCTAGGACTAGGAGTATGAAATTATGTTCAGAGGTCCCTTAAATGATGAAAGTGAGTACCTAGAAGCGAATTTTAGGCATGCCTCCCCTAAACAATAAGGGATGAAAATTTGTACAAAAATTTGTTAAAATCGGTTTTAGAAGTATGAATTTTGCAGACGTTCTTATGTAACGTAATTTAGCACTAAGAAGCAATTTTTGGAAATTCGCCCTCTAAGGGTGTGAAATGAGAGGTTGAACGTTCTGGAACAATAAATTCTGTTCAAGGAATATGAGAATTTGCACAGAGGTTTATTATGTAGCGTAATTGAATAATTAGAGCGATTTTGGAATTCATTCCTTAAGGGGATAAAACTAAGGGGTAAACATTTGTATAATTTTTATGCTTAAAAATCCGTTCTAGGACTAGGAATATGCGATTTTGTACAGAGGGTCCCTTAAGTGATGAAAGTGAGTACCCAGAAGAGAAATTTTGGACATGCACCCCTAAAAATAAAAGCACTCCTATAAACAATTAAAATAAAAAAATTGTCTAAAAAATAAAAAAAAAGTTGGGGTGGACCACTCTTTATCACTTAGGGGTATAAAAATAGATAACCTGGGAATAGGTTGTGACCAAACCAAACCAAACCAGACCTACTGAATATACATATAAAATTTTATCAAAATCAGTCTAGCCGTTTCGGAGATGGTAACAAAAACTTAAAAAGAACCCTATTCAAAAATAGGGGATGATGAGTAGAACAGTGAAAATTTAGAGTTGTTTGTATTTTTAATGCCAAATAAAAAAAATTAAAATATTTTTTTTCAAAAATAAAAAATGGGGGTGAGCTACCCTTATCACTTAAGGGTATAAAAAATAGATAACAAACTATTTTCAGACCTACTCAATATACATAATAAAACGTCATCAAAATCGGCTAAGCCGTTTCGGAGATGGTAACAAGAAAACAACCCCTATTAGAAAATAGGGGATGATGGTAGAACGGTGAAAATTTAGAGTTGTTTGTATTTTTTAAGGCCAAATAAAAAAATATTTTTTTTTTCCAAAAATAAAAAATGAGGGTGGGCTACCCTCTCGGCTACCCTTATCACTTAAGGGTATAAGAATATATAACAACCTATTCTTAGACGTACCTACTGAATATACATATAAAATTTTATCAAAATCGGTTAAGCCGTTTCGGAGATGGTAACAAAAAACTTAAAAAAACAACCTCTATTAAAAAATAAGGGATGATGGTAGAACGGTGAAAATTTAGAGTTGTTTGTATTTTTTAATGCCAAATAAAAAAAATTAAAATATATTTTTTTTCAAACAATAAAAAAATGGGGTGAGCTACCCTTATCACTTAAGGGTATAAAAAATAGATAACAAACTATTTTCAGACCTACTCAATATACATAATAAAACGTCATCAAAATCAGCTAAGCCGTTTCGGAGATGGTAACAAGAAAACAACCCCTATTAGAAAATACAGGGATGATGGTAGAACGGTGAAAATTTAGAGTTGTTTGTATTTTTTAAGGCCAAATAAAAAATTATTTTTTTCCAAAAATAAAAAATGAGGGTGGGCTACCCTCTCAGCTACCACTATCACTTAAGGGTATAAGAATATATAACAACCCTATTCTTAGACGTACTGAATATACATATAAAATTTTATCAAAATCGGTTAAGCCGTTTCGGAGATGGTAACAAAAACTTTAAAAAACAACCCCTATTAAAAATAGGGGATGATCGTAGAACAGTGAAAATTTAGGGTTGTTTGTATTTTTAATGCCAAATAAAAAAAAATAAAAATATTTTTTTCAAAAAAAAAAAATAGGGGGTGAGGCTACCCTTATCACTTAAGGGTATAAAATAGATAACAACGTATTCTCAGACCTACTGAATATACATATAAAATTTCATCAAAATCGATCAAAGCCGTTTCGGAGATGGTAACAAAAATTTAAAAAACATCCCCCTATTAAAAAATAAGGGATGATGGTAGAACAGTGAAAATTTAGGGTTGTTTGTATTTTTTAATGCCAAATAAAAAAAAATTAAAATTTTTTTCAAAAAATAAAAAAAAAAGGGGGTGGGCTACCCTTATCACTTAAGGGTATAAAAATAGATAACAACGTATTCTTAGACCTACTGAATATACATATAAAATTTCATCAAAATCAGATCAAGCCGTTTCGGAGATGGTAACAAAAATTTAAAAAACATCCCTATTAAAAAATAGGGGATGATGGTAGAAACAGTGAAAAATTAGGGTTGTTTGTATTTTTAATGCCAAATAAAAAAAAAATTAAAATATTTTTTTTTCAAAATAAATAAAAAAATGGGGTGGGCTACCCTTATCACTTAAGGGTATAAAAATATATAACAACCTATTTTCAGACCTACTCAATATACATATAAAAATTTCATCAAAATCAGCTAAGCCGTTTCGGAGATAGCAACAAAAAAATATAAAAACAACCCCTATTAAAAATAGGGGATGATATAGAACAGTAAAAATTTAGGGTTGTTTGTATTTCTTAATGCCAAATAAAAATAATAAAAGATTTTTTTCTTTTCAAAAACTAAAAAAAATGAGGGTGGGCTACCCTCTCAGCTACCATATCAGTTAAGGGTATAAAATAGATAACAACATATTCTTAGACGTACTGAATTTACATATAAATTTTTATCAAAATCGGTTAAGCCGTTTCGGAGGTACGGTAACCAAAACCACCCAAAACTGTAACACGAAATTATATAGATAATATTATATGAAAACTGCGGAGTGCGGAGAGCGGAGAGCGGAAAGACTGATTATAGCAATAGATGAAATTTAAAACTATAATTTAAAACTATTCAAGAAAGCACATACAAAACAAGGCAACGCCGCGCGTCTGTTCGTTCAATTCCGAGCAAAATAGCGAGGCCCCACGAAGTTGGGGCCTCGCTCGCCAAAGCGAGGCCCCATCGACAGGTCAGATTTTGATGCGAGACGAGACTTCTAGGGTATTAAGATATTCTTTGCTTCAATGCATGAAAACTCCAAATATTCTCGTATAATGATAAAGAGGTTAGCTCTGAAATATATATTTTTTTGATTTGGAAATAATAAAAATCTAAATGGACCAGAGAAAGAAAGATTTAAACACTTCAAAGAACTTCTTACACTGATAATCGGTAAGTTATTGATGGATCAATATACAGATATGTTTAATATTCAATAATCAATTTCATATAAAATTTAAGGGTGAGACTGTTAATCTGGAAATAAAATACAACAAAGTCCAACAGAGTGCTCGTTGAACAAGTATGCTAACAAACCAACTGCTTGGAGGGAAAAGAGGAGAAAAAAATGACTAAACGAGGTCCACCAAATCGTGGCGATATACCAGTGTTTACCATTTTAGTATGTTGTTATACTAGGTACTTATATTTTTAATACATTTTGATACAAATTCTGTTCTTTTACAGTGTTTTCTTACTTCTGGTTTCTGCAGTGTAAATAATTATTATATTGTGTTATTTGCACTATTGCGTTTCATGATATAAAGAAATATAAAAATTTTATTTTTTAACCACTTAATCCATTTTATGGAAGAAAAATGGTACATTTAATACAAAACAAAAATGGAACAATTTTAAGGCTACTTCCCTTGAACTTACGATCGAGATACTTTTGGAAAATACAAAGTTTTGCCTTCCTAATTTTCGTTCTAAAAAGATATAATTGGTATCATTGAATAAATATTTCTTAAAAAGAACGAAAATTTAGGCATCAAAACTTGTATTATTTATTTCCTAAATTCGTTCATAAGAAGTAGTTTTATCTAGCACAAGATTTATATACGAAGCAAAATACATACGTATACACGCGGTAGTCACAACTGCAATGTGTAAACAGAGTTTAAACGTAATACACAAGCACTGTGTATCCTACGGCACACTGTGTATCCCTTACTTTGTGTATACGTAAATGCTATACTGTGGCTACACTTATTTAAGACTCACCCTATATAAGACGATATTCGTGAGTAAGAGTCGAATTATGCGTCATAGATATTCGCGAGTCAGTAAGCTATTATATGACTGTAAACTGCGGTTCGGAATCCGCATATACCAACTAAATTTAGTTTAGTTCCGGCAGGCAAAAGAAGAAGTTAATTTAAAATAATTTATTACTTTGTTTGATAAATGTATCTAGTATTTTGATAAGTTTTATTTTCAAATTTGGAGCTTTGGAAAATATAAATAAAAAAAATAAGTTAACGTCTCATTTCTGCTGCTAAGGCTAATCTGGACGGGGCCTACTTTGTTTACGCGGTATTCGAACCGCGGTTCTCGGCATATCATTGTCAATGACTTACTGACTTGGCGAGTATCTAAATAGACTCTTAATCACGAGATATCCGAGCTCATCCAGCCTAGAACCGGCATAAATGAGCAGTGAGCAGTGTGTGTCAATAGATTTAAAGCCGCGTACTCACTGGCGAACTGCAACTGTAACTGTAACCGTTGCTGTAACCAAATTCTATAGTGTGGACGCGTTGCGAACCAGGTTTGCGAGCCAGCTTCGAACAGCTCGCAGCGAGCCGCCAGTTATCGGTTTTCAGGACGAACACAAAGAGATTCTCGGTTGGTTCGTGGACGTCGATTTGGGACGTTCGCCAGTGTGTACGTCCAATAGTCGCGCAACCAACAAAAATATGAGTACGTGGGACGAAGAAAAGGTTTTGGCGCTAATTGAAAAGTACAAAAACATGCCTATAATATGGGATCCAAAAAATAAAGACTATTACAAGAGACATTTAAAAGAAGATGCTTGGACAGAAATTGGTTCTTTAATAGGACATTGTGCTCCCGAGCTCTGTGCAAGCACTGCGGATCGAAAGGTTCGCGATAAGAGAAACGTGCATATCTTCGCGACGATTCTGCTGCAGCAACCAACGGTTGCAGTTACAGTTGCAGTTCGCCAGTGAGTACGCGGCTTAACACTCTTGCCATGGAACAACAACACGTCAGAGTTTCTAGATGGTCACCCATCCATGTACTCGCACCATCTAGCATCGCTTAACTTCGGTGAACTATCGGTAACCAGGGTGTGTAAAAATTTACATTGAAAGGGTCCTTATATACTTTGAAGGTTTTAAAGCTTAGTACACAAAATACCAATTATCTTAAATAATTCTAAATCAAAATAGACTAAATAGAATATTTATTTCCTTCAAACGTAACAAAAGTATTAATTTTTACGACGTGATTTACAATATAAAGAAGTCATTTGAATGTCGAGGCATAAAAGTAAAACACTTTTACGCCTATGCACAAAAGCACGAAAATATATTATTAAGAAGTGTCAAATTCAACCACCGCCGTAACAATAGTTTCTCGATATATAATTACATACAAGGTATTACTTTTAAATATTTTTGTGTTATTTTGTATGTTTCAAATTTCTAAAAAATTACCTATTTGCGGCTTTTGAAAAAAATAGCACATTCTATTCGGAGTAAAAATTACTTTTTGTGCCTCCTAATAAAACCATATACCATTTTTTAAGGTTATTTCTTATTCTGTGCTTGTTAGCTTGTAAACCTAAATATGCCTTAAATCTATGATTTAAAGATTTACTATTTATGAGGTAAAGTATATAATTATATTAAGTCTACCTTAACTCAATCCATTACAAATTATATAATTATGTAAATACCAAAATATAATATCTCAAATTATCTATAAATTTCGCCTTATCGTAGTAGGTTCAATGTTAAAGCATCTGAAAAATATTGAAAGAATGTTTGTCGATGGGTATTTTTGTAAAAGTGCACATCTCTAGTCGTTTGTTTCGTAAAAAGACTGGAGATATTGCCTGCCAGTGCTTAATGGCCGAGCTAATCGACTGGCTTAGCTTTATTCCCTTCGTTATTGAGTTCTAATTCGTACGCTGAGTTAAATAAATAAAGATGTTTGTATACGGTTTCCGTAAAAACTAAAAGTCATTATAAATTCGTTATGTGTTAATGATAGTTTATTTAGGAACACTAAGTAAAACTCGTAAAACGTAGGATCTACTTGTGCAATAATAGCTTATAATGTATATTATTATAAACTGGTAGTAGACCGAGTTTGGAGAACAGTGCAGTCGCTATCGGTAAAATATTTGTGTGATTTTATTTTTTATTGTTTTTCCTCTCAAATATTTAGTTTTTATAAAGATTATGTTTGATATAAGTGGAATAACGTTGAAAACAGTAAAACTGATTTGGTGTTTTTGAAATTTTTCAAAATTTTTTTGACATTATGTAGTATTTCAGAGAATTTTCGTCGCAGGTAATGCATAGTACGAAATTCTTTTTGAGAAAGCATATATGGTATTCTACACTAGTAACTACGCGCTTCGTGTGCAACTTTCCACTCTTGCGTAATATTACTTTACAACATTCATTAAAGTACGTCTACTGGATCTGTGTCTATGAAAGGAATTTCAAGAATGGAGACACAATATTGGAGTATGATCCACTTACTACAACACACATTTAAATAAACAAAAATATATTTTATAGATCGCTACCCAAATACACGCGGCAGAGAGCCCACGGGAACTTGATGAGTATCTCTCGGCAAAATACACTCAGCTCACTTATTACGTTGGCTATTTTTGACGGGACGCATCGCTTGGTATCGTCTAATTTTTTAGGAGTAAGATGGATTAAAATGGTAGTAAACCAAGCTTGGAGAACAGTGCAGTGAAAATATTTGCTTTTCTTTTCATTTTTTTAAATTTTTATAAACATCATCTTTCATTTACGTGGAAAAACTTTGAAAAACGTAAAACTGATTTTAATGTTGTTTAAAATATCTATAGCACGCCCATGAATTGCTCGCTAACAGAGTGTTTGTTTCCCTTCTTACGGATGCTCCGTAGCTGCAGAACGGATCGACGTACTGTACGTATAAACTATTAAACATTTTCTTTTTTATGATTGTTACAGTTATTATAAAAAATATTTTCTGTCCTCGGCGATTTACTGCAAAAAATTATTGATTTAACTTTTTTGTTTATTTAATTGGCTTAGTAAATGAGCAATGATGAATCTACATCTACAAAAACCAGATACAAAACAATGATTCCATTTAATGGACATGCTTTTTTGTAAAATAATGCTTCAAATAATTGCTAAAACAATTTTTGCTTAAGCGGTTTTTGCAACTTGACGCCTCATATATCTAGTAGGTAGTTAACAATGCATTTGTCATAATTTGAAAAACTATGAATTACACTTTGTAATATTATCAAAATATTTTTATATTCCATGAAAATATTCCATAAAAAACTAGAAATTTAAATATTATCGCTAATTTACAAAATATATTCTTTTTCAAAAAAGGAGCTTTTAATTTTAAAAGGTTTACTTTTTCTTATAAAATTTTGTTGAGCCCCTACAACAATACAATAAATATCTTAATAATTTCAAGCAGCCACCTCATTATTTTTATATATTTCTGTTTCAGTAGCAATGCCCAGATTTTTCATAAGAAATAATTTTGTACTGACATTATTTAAGTTTAAAAAAAAGTTAGAACTAACGTTAAAATAACTGAAAACCGAACATGATTCGATTCTTTATATTTATAATAATAAATTCTTACTCGTATTTATCTTTAATTAATTTAAGGTTGTTTTTGATCGATGTGGTAGAGTCATCCGAGTAGGCAGGAATTAATTAGAAAATCCGTCTTTGCGTAATGAAGTATCCCCAGCTGACTTAGTCTGGATCGGCATGAATACAACTGGAAAGCGTAGCGACAAAAGCGGTCAAGGTCTCTCCTTGGCTCACCCAAATTTAATAATCTTATTCCAACTCCGCTTTGTCGTCATTTTCCTCGTGGAGGAGAAATTTATGTGTACATTGTTTGAAGTTTAGTCACGTTATTTCAACAAACAACTGTAATTTACCACAACTACCAAACGGAAGTCGCATTTGTTATGAATTTCTTAATTTTAAAAGATTTTTTAAGGATTATAAATATAAATCAAAACAGTTAATCAAGATACATACTCAACATATTTTTGATTAAAATTCTGATTTTGTAGCTACTATGTTTTGAATACTTGAAAATGTTTTAATTTTACTCAACTTGATATTTTTATAAGAGGGCACCAAACATTTAACGCTGCAAATTTACAGCTACTGCGTCAAAAGTTATCGAAACTAGTGCAATAGGAACAGAGAACTGAAAGGAATTAGACCATTGTCTCTGTTCATATTATCTTTACATTTAAATGTAAAGATAATCCCATCAAAAACACAGAATGTAAAAAACGCCAAGTTTCGCAATACAATTCTTCCATTATGAAAACTTGTGAGATCTCATATAAAACAAAGTTAGTTTATTTTATTTAGTTCTCTTTAAGCACCTATTCAATAATTTTGTTACAAATTGTTAGTATCAATATTAGACATCTTTATTTCTTTAATAATTATAATGATTTGGCAATTGCACGATATGATATTCTCTGCCAATTAAAAAAATTGTATTCTTAAAAGCACTGTTTAGATTTACTTAGTAAACGAAATGGTAGATTATTCTTTTTTAATTATGGTTCCGTGCAATTGCCAAATCATTATAATTATTACGGAAATAAAGATGTTTAATATTGATACTAATAATTGTAACCAAATTCTTGAATAAGTGCTACACAAAATCTCGCAAGTTTATATAGTGAAAAAATTGTATTGCAAGACTTGGTGCAGGCTCGCCATTCGTGGGCCCAGAACCGACACTTAGCGTACCAAAAAATCTCGCAAGAGACAGGCTCTGTGAATGGGTTAGGAGTGTTCTAGAGTGTAGTTCTAGAACTACCTTAGAATTTTGAAGACGGTAAGTGAGTCACTGTCGAAGTCAAAGAAGTTTGAGTGGCACTAATTCATAATCCTTGAATTATTAGTAGCTACATTCATAAAATCAGAGGCTACACAAAAAAGGAGACCGCTTCGATTCATCCTAGTTTTCTACCTTTTTCTCGACTGAAAAGTCAATTACCGATAGCGGCTAGATAGCTAACTTTTAATCCATAAGGATATTATAGTTGAGGTTACCATAAGGATATTTCGAGATTTTTAGTTTTTTCCTTTTTTTAATTTATTTTTTTAATTTAATTATTTTTTTAAATTTCAAAATTAAATAACTCGGCCAGATCTACCACTCCTTAAAATACTTGTACTTATTTCTGGGACACCTTGTATATTTAGGAGAAAACAATGCATTTATCATAATTTGAAAAACCATGAATCGCACTTTGTAATATTAATAAAATATTGTTATATTTCGATTCATTTATAAAAAAACTAGAAATTTAAATATGATCATTAATTTACATATTTTCACTTTCAAAAAATTCACAGACCTTTACAAAGATGCAACCGGGGGGGGGGGGCATTGAAAATGATGAATAAAAACGTAAAAATATGATTAGTGTTAATATGAGTGTATTACATACATATGTTTAAATAACGAACTTAACGAAAAACAACAGATTTAAAAATTCGCTGAAAAAGTAGTAATGTTAAAATTAAATAAAATATTATCAATAATAATTATGCGATCGCACCTATCCGTAAAACAAGCAAGCAAAAAAACCTCGAAAAAAACAAAACATCAGGTTAACATGATGACAGATCATGATCAATGACAGATAAAGAATTCTTACGGAAAGTTACACTTTACGATATAATTTTTTAACTGTTAAAGGCAAACCCCATTTACACAAAACTTTTTAATACCTACTACTGTATCTAAAAGACACTTTTTTAAATTACTAAATTCTTAGCCACGCTTCTGTTTTTCTTGGCTGTTGTGCGTCACGTCACAGATTAACAGGCCCACGTTTGCACCACAAGGCGATGCTGCAGACCACTAGGTAGACCGGTCGTAGAAATTTATGTTATACATTGTAGTCAATCTACACAAATATTATCAAAAACTTTTTTTCTTTTAAAATGTGTTCAGATTTTTTAAAAAGTATAAGTCAAAATCGCAAAACTTAAATTTGATATGAGTTTCTTAGTTTTTAACTAATATAGTGGCGAATTACAAAAATTCCTTTTCAATGAAAATTAATCAGTTAAATAAAATAATTTAATAAATTACTAGCTTTTTCCCGCGACTACGTTCGCGTACACCTCGAATCGTTCATGCATTGATTTAAATGATTTTTTACATCTTTATAGAGAGCTAGTGAGCATAGATGTTTTTTATTTTTCATCTTTTTATTATTTATTAAGAGCACTAATACTCTCTTTATAGGTTATTTTTTATTCTTTGAAGAATAATTGAAGAAGATATATTTTGTTATGATGTCACTAAATAAACCCTTGTATAAAATTTTATACTGTCTGGTTTATAATGTTATAGTATTGCATTTTCGTAGAGGAAACTTTCATTCCCTATTCTACTCCCTAAGGGTATAAATTTCATAAATTCGCTTTACCTTTGTGCCAATTTTTATGTGTATAATCCAGAGGTCACCAAGTTTTATATAAATTTTTACTAACTTTCAAAAACTTCTAATTCTTTTTGTAGGATTTCATTCTTCTAGACCAAATAGTAAGGAATTTTCATACAACAAACTGTTCCGAGATAATTTTACTCTCTAAGAGGATGAATTTCCTAAAATCGCTTTGTGTAGCTAATTCACTAATGTCGTTTAAACGAACCTTTGTGCTAATATTTATGTATCTAAAGCTGGCGGCATGAACTCACTCTAAAATATCTAAAAACGTAATATATAATCTAACTGACACACCACTGACAATGACAAATAATTTATTTCTGGAGGTATTGTGTGTAGGTGTTTTTCAGGTATGTTTTAGTATTTAGTCGTTTTACACAAAGAAATAGCCATTAAGCACTATAAAAATACTTCATAACAAATCTACACATATATACCTTTCATTTAAAAAAAGAATCATCAAGATTGGTAAAGCGGTTTCGGCGGGATGGATGCAACAAAAAAACCCTTTGAGCTTTTATATATGTATGGATTAATTATTTTTCCAACATATTTTACTTTGCAAATTTTTATAAATATTCAGACTCGCCAATATCGTACTCCACCGTGTCCAGCCTGTTTAGCCAAACGTAGGCCGATTCCTCTTCGGCGGCGTCGTGACCCTGGCCGAAGGAAGAGTCTTGAAGACGCTCATCCGCGCATAGGAATAAGTTGACTGCGTAGCGTATTGCGTATTAATCGATTCTGAAACTTTCTATCTCGTGTATAACATGTTACGCAAGTTTATTATTTTAATCTCGATTTTAATAGATAAATGTGTGAAATGCCACCTGAATATCTTCCGCCATGACATGTTTTTACTTTTTTGTTATGGTAAAGTGATTTGTATAAACTTTATTCAATAACGTATATTTTCCTCCATTTGTGATTTTTTAATTTTAAGCGAAAATTAAGTATAACATTTTAGGAAAAAGAAACACTGTAATATTTAAAAGAATAAGAAGAAATTAGTCTTATTTTGAAAGGAAAATATAGAAAAAACTCTTTCTATAGAAAAAGTCTTTATACTAACCAGAATCCGGTGACATATACGCGGTCTCACCGGAAACATTACTTATTACTTCGCATAACTTGAAGAATATCTACTTTTAATAATGAACACTTCAGAAATACACCAGTAAAAACATTTATTATTTGAGATTAAAACTCGAATTAAATTATAAATATTAGTTACCTATGTTGTTATAGCTTTTATAGGCCTGTTTAACGACTTAATAAGTTACCTAGCGAAAAAATCTGTGCGCGTACCTACCACTATTGTTACAGGTTAATTCGTTAAAGAAATATGTTACACAAGTTAAAAACGCTAAAATTTTAATGGTATTACTTGTGCATTATTGGCCTTATAATGTAATTTGTTGGAATTATATCTTCTTTAAATATAATTAGACTTTTTAACGACTTTTAAGTTACCTAGGAAAAAATCTGTGCACGTACCTACCAGTATTGTTACAGGTTAATTCGTGAAACAAATGTGTTACATATTATTCGTGGTATTAGTGGTATTATATTGGAATCAGCTTGGCATTAGTGGGGCATTATATGAGAAATTTTGGTATTTAATTTGTATTTTTGGCATTACTTTGGCATTAGTATACAGACATTTGTCAGCGGTTTACTCCTTGTAGATAATCAAAAAGTTTTTTGATAAAATTTGCTTTTCATGTCAGATCATTTCTATGAAAAATTACATTAGATTTTTATTAAAGACGCTGGGTAATTAAAACATTGACTAATAAACCTTGTCCACTTTAAATACGGGGTCACGAAATATCCTCCTTGGAGTGTTTGGGTTAAGGGGTGTATAATAAATTAATCGTTGTTTTATAATAAAAACCATAAAACATTTATTTGTGAGTAAAATAATGCAATGGTTGGATATCTCTCCTTTATAATTCGGTGACTAAAAATACACTAAAATAATTAGAAAAAAAATCTTGTACTTATTTAGTAATTACGTCAATATTAATTAATTGACTTTCTAGTCTATTTTATTTTATGTACAAATATATTATTAAATTTTAAGCATTAAGTAATAAAACACTTTGTGCCCTCTTATATCGTAAAAGGTTACGAAATATACTCCTGGTTACACCCCTTACAGAAAACAGTGTAAGGGGTGTAAATAAATTGTATAATCACTGTTTTTTATAATAAAAACTATAAAATATTTCTTATTTGTGAGATTAAAAAAACAAAACAATGCATTGGTTAAAATAAGTACATTCAATACTGTTTTCAATTGTTAATTCAATAATGTGTTATAACATAATATAGCCATTACTATTATACTATTATTATTAAAATAATATGTGTGTAACATATTTCTTTAACGAATTAACCTGTAACAGACATTTATATGCCCAGTATATTTTTGTTTAACAAACCAATCAGGAAAAATCCAAAACCTACCGTTATAGGAGGTATAAGACGATTAAACTTATATAATGACAACTACTTATCGGATAACAAATTAATTACTACTGTCAGCTAGTTCAGCTACTGTCTAGGTAGAATTTACCTAGAGTACCTACACCTACCTATGATGATGTAGGTAGATTAAAGCTTATTTTGACGTTACCTCTCACTTCGGTGTCACAAGCTGAATTTTTCAGGGATGGAAGTACAGTACATCACAGTACATGATATGGGGACCCTTATTCCGAAAGTAGTACAAAATTAAACAGGGTAAAAAGGCACTATCATCAAAAATCGATATATTAATACCACCGTATAGAGAAAACAAATACTTATTTTTTGATCCAGTACAGAATAAAGTCTTCGTAGGGAGTAATTTTTTATAATTATTTACAAAAAAACATTTCCATTAGCGCTTATGACCAAAAAAAAACTTTAAACATGAATAATCATTTCAATCATGCGAAAATTTGGTTTAAAAATAGAGATTTTTTTTTAATATAACTTTCATTTAACGAAAAACGAAGGCCTAAATGAAAAAAAGAAACAATTTAAAAGTTTCGCTATGTCTTGACAAGGTATCAATGCAAACCCCATATTTTTGCTTTTAAACTAATAAAGATATATCAATAAACAATTAGCGATGTAATGGTTTTTGCGCGCGCTGGCCGACTGCCGCCGCTGCGCCGAGATTTCCTATACCCTTGTATATATGACGTCATGGTGTGGCAAATGTAGCATTTTAATTCGATTTGGGCTCCCTTATATAGGATAACAGAAACATTTTCAATGTTAAAAAAAATTTTTATTTTTAAAAGGTTTACTTTTCCTTACAAAACTTCGTCCACTTATTGATTTCCGACAAAAATACAATATTATTATAATTTCCAGCATGCACAATCCTTTTTATTAATATTTTGTTTCAGCAGAAAAATACCCAGTTTTTTTAAGAAAAGTTATAACAATTCAATATTTCCAAAAGGGAATATAATATATTTGGATATTTTCTGCATTAATAATGACAGTAAAGTGCTGTCTGCATTAAAATTCTCACGAGACCAACGTAACATTTTTTTCTTTCAGCGGGTAAGCGACTGATTTAAATTTTATCGATATTTTAGTTATTTAGAGCGGCTTTCCGGGCAAAGTGGCTGCTGACACAGAGCGCAGCGCCGACAGTTACATCTCTACAGCTTCCGATTATGTATAATAGAGTGGAAGCTAATAGCAGGATCGGGTTCGCTGCCAATCAAAACGTCTGCCGTCGCCCACCTAGCCGATCCCCAATGGCAAACGTTGCCTTTTAATAATTTAAATAACACAGCTATCCACTATGGAAATTTACCAATGAATGGAATAGTTAAATATAAATAGAATCCTTTTTGGGAATATCAATTTCGCAACGCTGAAATGTAACTAAATTTATATACGCGGTGACCCACTGGCATTTTAAATTAATTTTGCGGTTATAGCAATGTACAGGGTAGCCAACTAAGAATGGATGCCGGCTGTATCTCAGAAACTACTTATCGTATAGCTTTGGGAAAAATATTAATAACTAAATCGGCCAAGAAAAGTTGCTGGAAATTCGAAAAACGTCGGATAGGGGGCGCTTTTGTGATAGCCAATCAGAAACTAGGGGTTTCTAAAATATATGCAGGTGAAGAGGTATTTTAAATATTACTATTGTAATCATCGAGAAATTTGTAATTTTTTTGATAAGAGTATTTTGCTCTATCTCGTAAAATAAAGTGGTGGAGGAAGGTTAAACTTGTTTTTATTAAAATAAGTATAACCCTGGTTTAGGTTAGCCGATTTTAACAAAGTACGGCTCGTTTAAAAGACTTTTTCTTCCTTTATGATTTCCAGTATAAATTTTGTTTCCATAGATTTTTTCGTGCTAGCTAGAGAGCGCTGTTTGACCTCATAACAGATATTGCGCTTTTGGGTAAAAAAATAAATAGGAGGCTATGTTTCTTTTTGCACAGTTAAACAGAGCACAAAATTTCCAAAGTATCAGAGTAAACCGCAACTTTCTACAACTTTCTCTCTAACCGGAGATATTAAGAGAACAAATCACGTTAGGTTGCCGCTTATGATTATATCGTGGGCGTACAGCGTAAATCCACTAAGTCACATTTTTGATTGAATTGGATTAAACACACCACTATGTCCAGTTTTTCACGGTCTTTAACGTGAAAAACCCATTAA